>NC_056732.1:948938660-949238660 GCF_019279795.1 Protopterus annectens
AGAATATATGCAGAACGCCATAGTTTGGGTACATAGGATTCAAGTAGGGATCTGTTGATCAGGATGCTAATAGGGAGAGCAATACCATCGGAGGCTATTTTTAAGAAGGAGGAGGGAATATTGTTGGGGGCATTGGAGCAAGGCTTTAGTTTAGAGAGTAGTTTCTTTATTTTGTAGGTGGAGATGGGTTTGAGATTGAAAGTAGGGGGGAAGAGGAGGGAGAGGATGTTTGGTTGGGGTGGGGTTGAGGGTTGTTGTTGGTAAAGGTCTTGGTTAGCTCAGCAATAGAAGTGGTGAAGAAGGTGCTGAATAGTGAGGCAATTTCAAGGTCAGATTTGCTATTGTCAGGGCAGGAACTGTTTTTAGTACCTGGCCTAATGAGAGAGTTGTTAGAGTTCCAAAATTTTTGGGGGTTTTTTGCATGATTTGTTTGCATTTTGATGTAACAGGACTTTTTATCTTTGATAACTTCTTTTTGACAAGGTTCTTAGTTGTTTGTATTTAAGTAAGATGTCTGGTTGTTTAGTTTGGAGGTATGTTTTCCAGGTTTTTATCTCTTTGTAGCACAATCTTTTTGGTATCTTTGGTAAGCCACGGGGTGGTCTTAGTTTTTACTCTTTTTGTTCTTACTGGAGCTAGGGAGTTAAGGGCATTTAAGAAAGTTGAATTGAAAAAGTCAACGGCTGAGTCTAATGGAAGAGTTTTCAGGGGGTTCCAACTGGTATTCCTGAATGAATCAGAGCAAGTAGTAAGGTTAAAATGAGAGAGGTTCCAAGTGTGGATAAACTGGTGGGAGTGTGGGGGGGTGAGGAAGCTCGATGGTAAAGGCAGGGAGGTGGTCTCCTAATGGGTCTGGTATAACACCAGATTGTAGGATGATTTTGCAATGTTAGTCATTCTTGAATATTTAACTAAACGTACTTGTGTAAGAACATGAAATAATGTAATCCACACTGACATATGATTTGAGAACATATGATCAGGGATTGCTTTTCTAACAATGGGCATGACATTTTGTCTACTTGAGAACATGTGAAGAAACAGGTAAAACATCATACTTCAAATGCAAGATGACAGAGAGACCACATGACAAGAATCTATGGCTACTCCTTTATGGAAATATGTAGATATGACCAGGCTTCTCAATTTGCATATCAGTTGTAAAACAGGGTGGGCTTATGCTGGTACTACATTGCAGTGTTGTCTTGGTTTTAGTTGAGATTGTGACATCTTTGCCTCCTACGTATAACAGCTATGTATAAAAAAAAACAACATGAATAATCTAAAACATTAAACGTATGTATGTCAGTTAATAGTATCAAGTGTGTCTAAGACTCATTTTCACAGATAAACTTATGTTTATCACTGTTCAGCTGCCAGTGGGCATGAAGTGCACACTTCTGACAATATTTGTTTTTACTTCAAAAATACTAATGAAGGATAGAAGGAAATCAATCTTTATCCATACTGGAGTGATAATGTTGGAGGAATGGAGAGAATTGTGTTTGCAAAAAACAAACCATGGTAAAAAAAAAATAATTTCAATTGCATATCAGATTGAGTTATATTAAGAATAGGTATTACTAGAGGGTGGGTTCTGCAGCCTTTGTTCCCACCTGTGTATACAAGTATTGCTTGCACAGTATATGAAATAATGATCAGTTTACAGATTTAAAGTTATGAAAAGCTACATTGATATTTCAACAATGAGGAATAGAATATAGTGAACTTGAGTGGTAGGTAAATTACCACTTAAATAAAGGAAGGTGCCCACAACCTCCTTGCCTATTATTCTGCTAAGCACTGTATAAACAGGATAATCTTAAACTTGCTATTCACTAGTGTAGCCCCTTCTGTTTGCTTATCAAATAAAGGAGTACTGAAGAAACCTGAAAGTGTGCCTTGAATGTTGTTGTTCATCATATTTTGTACTGACAAAATGAACCTGCATCATTTACTGCACTGATGATTTTAAAACTGATGGATTCTACAGCAGTTGGAAAAGAGGATGAAATCTATTTCGACAAGTATTTTAGGAGGTTTAATGGTTCTAATTTATATTTTAAGTATAACTGATCATGTCTGTCTCCACTAATGCATGATAGTTACTTTTCAACATTCATTCCTTTTTGCTTGTAATATTGCTCCTACCAGTATTTTATTAAAACAGACTTTGTCTCATTTTCTTTTAAATATGCAAAACAAAAAATGTATAAAGTACCCAAAAAACAGCTGTCTATTTAAGGTAACTGTAAGTGTTCTCAGTGAGACGTTGCTGGCCATACATACAATCTTGAGTTGCCAGAAGTATCTGCTAACTGTAGCCTTATTTGCATAGTCATAATGCATCAAAGAATATGTTTGCAGGTGTTCTTTCATTTTTGCAAACTTTCTCATATTTAGACTAAACAAGAAGCACAGCCTATGTCAGTGAACAGCGGAAGTAAAATACAGGACCAGTTCTGGAGAAGAAGCCAGTACACTGGAGGATACATACACACTCACATGTACAATACACACTTGCACCCGCACGCACCCCCTCGTACACACAATTTGGAGCATCACCTGTTCATATATTCCTATGTCTCTAGCATGTAGGAGACACTGGAGTAGCTCACAAAAATAAATGAAGACAAACAGAAGATAGCAGACTCCACAAAAAAAGGCATCCCTGCTGGGAACCAAACCATAAAAACAGGTGCTTTAAGGCAGAAACAGAAAATGCTGCACTTATGTACCACTGCAAAACATTTACGATCATCCTAATAGAGTAACAAAACCAGTTAACAGTTAGTTGGTTAAAACAGTATGCTTCAAAAGTATTCATTTTGTCTGATTTAAGACATGGATAAACTATGAAACATCTTATTTTGTATTTAAGTATAATACATTCTGGTTTCAAAAAAAGCTTGTATTGGAGGCAGTAATTTTCAGCAAATGCTGCCACATACTGCTGTGTGCAGAATATATTACAATTCCAATTAGCTCTATCCGCTTTGATGAAGATAGAGATTATATAATAAAGCAACTAACACAAACAATGCTTTTTAAACTGCACTGGCAGTCCATATGCTTGCAATAAAACAGAATTACTTTAAAGAACAGGAAATGACTGCAGAGAAAAAGAAATGCAGAACAGTAAGCAGAAAATATTGTTATGGGAGAAAAGGAGGAAGGATGACTACCTTAGAACAAATTGATCTGTACGATTTGAATATGGATAAAGAACTAGGTGGTATGGAGAACAATACTCTTATCTGATTGTTTATTAAAAAAATCCAAACAACTGAATTGCAGTAAGATTACCTAAGTTAACCTTTAAGTACCATAGAAATACATCACTTTGGTTAACTTCAGGGAAATATGCAATAAACATCTAGCACCTCTGCTGTGTCACAAATTCCAGCTATGTGCAGAATTAGTCTAGAAGGGTAATGAACTGAAAGATTAAACCAGCTCTATATTTTTTTTCCTTCACTGTTACAAGTGTCTTTCTCATCCACTGAAGTCTGGCTAGATAATTAAAAAAAAGTATTGTTAACTCATAAGCAAGTTCCTGAATAGAAGACTCTGTCTTGCATTATGTCACTCAATGACACCAAAACTGAACTGATGACATATACAAAACTACTAGCAGTAACCACATGACAATTCAAATTTGACTAATGTATACAAGTAGGTTAAGTGGAATAAGCTGATTTTCTTTATAGAACAAGATGGTTAAGGGTTATCCGATTTCAATGGGTACTTTAGAGCTAGACAGTTAAGGTAGCTATATGTAACTCAAGCAGACAGTTATAAATCAGAGTGGAAAAATATGATGAAACGGAACCACTTCTAAATCCCGAAAAACCAAACTACCGACGCCCAAAATCCTGAGACCAAATACCTGAAACACTAAAATACTGAAATACTGAAACATCAAAACAGCGAAATTCAAACTACCGAAATCTACACTCAACATACACCACACACCTTCCCCCAGAACACAAACACACAAACCTAAACTACAGACAAGTAGGGGGGCAAGCCCGCCTGCACCTTCCATGTGGGAGGCTGCGCCCACACCCCCCCCCCACTTAAATATTCTAACTACAAGGTCACACTACATACACAAACACACGAAACACCACCACACACCTACATTCCCCTCACCCACACACATCACAGTCACAACACACACTTACACACTAAACCCCTAACCAACACATTTAAACATAGATACTTACCTGACCTTCCACCATACCACAACACCTGAAGCGCGAATGTCAAACTCCCGATGATTGGGATTTTGAAATTCGTGCTTCTGTTCTTTCGGTAATTAGGGGTTTTGGCTATATAGTCTCAAAAGTTTGAAATTCGGTATTTCAAACTTTCGAGATTATGTAGTGATCCCGATGAAACATAGAGGGGAATTCAAAAGATGAACAAGGACTAGGATTTTGGATACAATGTACTTAAGAAAAGTAACAATTATACATTAATATAGTCATAAAGTAGCATAAAGTATTCCAAGAACTAAGCCAGTGCGAGAATAGAGAAGGGAGATTCTACCAATAGGTATGCCTGAAAATAGGAGTACAGAACATAGACAAAAGGGAACCAGAATTTACTGGAGGAAATCAGCAAATGAACCAAGGTATTGGAAGCAAATAACTCAAGACGGAAAGGTATAGAGTGGGATGCCGTTAAGCAGTTTTCAGTGTAGGTTTGAGACTGCCTTCACTATCATGGATTCACAAAATAATTTAGGTAGAGTGAAAGGGAAAGGTGAATACTAAGTGAAAGACCTGCACTGATAGAATTTTTAGGAAAAAAGGCTGCTGTAAGATAACACAATGATTAGTAGGGCATATAAAATACTGCATGATAACTACAAAAAATGTCACAGGAGATTAGAAAGAATTGGGAAAAGAGAAAGAAAATGCAGTTTACAAATGAACAAACGGGAAGGCTCCCAGACATGCTGAAAGTTCAGGAATGTAAGGCTTTTATGTGGAAGTGTTTGCATAGGTAATTCTATACCCCACAAAGACTTCAGAGAAATTATTTTTCTCAGAACGATAGTAAATGTTGAAGATATGATGGGAAAGAAAGAGGTAATTGGGAACATATTTTTGAGTAATGTAATGAGTTGACAGATTGTAAAAATCCCCTGAAGACTACTTTGATAGAAATCTTGGGGGAGCAAATGGTTGCAACTAAGGAAATCATTACTTTGAAATGGGATATAAAATCTGAAATGCCTAGACATAGTAAAGCCTTACTAAGTTTAATATTATTGGCTACCAAAAAAGCAATTATTAGAAACCGGAAATTAAAATTTATAGCCAACATAAAGCAATCTCTGGATATTCTAAAGGAGGTAAAGGGAATGGCTTGTGGGATCTCTGGAAAAAAGGAAGGATCAATTTTTCATAGAAATAAATAGAATTTGTAGGAACATTACATGAAGAACATTCATCAGCAGGAGTGAGGTTTATGGGAAGGCAGGAAAAGAGGAATGCATATAATAATGGAGTGAGCAATAATTGTTAAAAGCAAATCATATATGTATACTGCATGAAAACTGTTACTATGGTATGTTATTAGTGTAGGAGTACCTATGTTACTGTCTAAAATTGTATTTATTAAACATATTTAAAAAAGAGAACTGCAGAGTGTAACCACAACACTCCATTGCCCCATTACCCTGCACCTTTTTCGGTGAACTGGGCACATCCTTTATACAGGTCCCAGGAGGATGGGATAAACTGACTCTTCCTTGTGTAGTTTAGCCAGTGCAGTATCAATATACATGATTATTAATCTGCCATCTGGAACAGACTGCTTTGTTAACTGTAAGGGTTTTCAGGTTATGTGCAAGTTTTTATTTTTTTTAACTGGCAATGCCTTAAAAGATGTCAGATCATCTGTTTATGAGATGGTGTGTCAACATGTCCGGTACATATGCGGTACTAGGCTATCGGCCCAAGGGCCTAAGTAAGCCTAGCCAACAAGGATCCCTGGCTTATGCCACCCAAAAAAGTTAATTTCCTGTGCCCCTGTCGAGCAGAGCCACAGAAGTGATTCCCGGGGTGTATTTCCTATTTCCCATCCACTCATCAAGATTTTTCTTGAACAGTGCTAATGAGGAACTTTGCTTGACATAGATGGGTAACTTGTTCCAGAGTATAGGAAGTCTCTGGGACAGGAATCTATCCCTCCAGCATGTCCTGTTTATTGTGGTGACAAGGTTTAGGTCCCTAGAGCGTGTAGCTCGGAGGGATTGGGATTTCTTTAGGTGTAGCATGTCCAACAGCTCTGGGTTTAACATAGCTTTATATGTTAGGCAGAGATCTCCTCGGAGTAGGCAATATGTTACAGAGTAAAGCCGGAGTTTTTTGAGATGGTCAGTATAGGGCATCTGTTTGAGGACAATAATCCTCTTTGTGAGGTACATCTGTGGTCTTTCCAGCTGCTGCAGATGTCTTGTGAGGTACATTCCAAAAGGGGCGTTGTACTCTATAATGGGTCTATTAAATGCCGAGTAGAGGGGAACAATGACCTCTTTTTTCCTGGATGTGAACCCTTTTGTGATGAGGTGTGCCACATAGAAGGATTTCCTGACTACTCTAGCGATGTGATTATCAAAGGAGAGACTACTGTTCACCTGGGTCTCAAGGTCTCATCACACATTCGGCATTAAGTAGACTATCGTTTATGTGGTAGTTCATGGGTACAGAGTTTTTATCAAAGGGGATGACAATGCAATTTTTGGCACTGAGCTTGAGGCCATGCATCTGATACCAGGCATCTGTCTCAGTGAGGCCCTTCTGTAGGATGTCCACATCATTTAGGGACTCAACTATGGCTCCTAGTTTGCAGTCATCTGCGAACTTCGTTAGCCAGAGGCCATCTGTGTTAGCCTGTACTTCTGAGAAGTAGATACCAAACAGGAGAGGTCCCAGGACTGAACCCTGTGGTACTCCACTAAAAAAGGCATACATGTATATATATCTACATATATATATATATATATATATATATATATATATATATATGTGTGTGTGTGTGTGTGTGTGTGTGTGTGTTTATGTATGTATTTATACATATGTGCAGTACGTGTGTCGGTATGTGTATATGTATATTTAATTATTGCTTTAAGAAATTATTTACCATCTCTTTAAAGCTATCACTAGTATGACAATAAACTATACAAACGAATAAGTGTATTTTGGTCATCAAAATGGGACAGACAAGGGGAAGCATACAGGGAACCTTATTTTGTCAAGTTTTTCTCTCTTCTAAGGTAGCAGCTGTCTATGTAACTGAAAGGACTGCACTGATTTAAGTCAGGTTGTCTTAATTATCTTGGTAAATCTAACAGTGTATTCATTTATCACTGACCTGCAGAGCAACAACACACAAAAGGCTTTTGTCAGTCTTGAATGCTAACTTGTTTTGATATAGTGCTACTGGAATATGGTAGGTAAAAGAAAGTGACCGATTGGCTGGGATTTTTTTGTAGCATGTACCATACAAGCAGTGATGTAAAAAAATTACTGAGAGGAGTAATATAACTTGTCAGTCTCAAATGTTGCATGAGTTAGGCCCGTGTGAAATGCTGGTTGAAGTTGAATGCCTCTTCAGGTCATTCCTTTAAACCCACTAAAAACCGGAAGAAAAAATTGTGTATTCTATGTGGTTTTCAGTCCAGAGTAGTGTGAAAGTATCATCCAATGGCTGATAATGGAAGAAAATGAATGTGTGGTAAACAAATATTATGACAAAGTTAGTTGGAATCTGCAGTGGGATAACTGCAACATTTCAATGACCTGTGGTTTGAAAAGTGGGGGGAAAAAAAGGCGGAGACTGAATGCAGCTAATGACAGAGTCAGAAGGCTATGTGAATAAAGCAATGGAATCAGATGGGATTGTTTGATATGTATATGAAAAAAATGGTCATAGTCATATCAGGCAAAACGGAGCTCTTGTATGATGATCAACAGGTAGCCACAGAGCCTTTTAAGCAGCAAATGTGGGATTCTTTCAAAGATGTCAAGAAGAAAATGCAAATTGAGACAATGGAACAGTACTTGCTAGAATGGAGGGTCAAGTAATAAATCAAAATTTATGACTGTATCAAGTTACAGTAGGCAAGGAAGAAAAAAAAAACTATGGAATATATGAAAAGCAAGATAGCAATATGGACTGGATTCACTAAGGATACACTCGGGACAACAATGGTCAAATGTGTGGCTCTGCCAAAACTGGAATACAAATACAAGAAAGCCAAAACTGATATAGATAGAATTTTTTAATGTTATTGTAAAGAACAGACATTTTGGAACCTTTGCCAACCAGGTAGAAAATGACAATGGGGAGGGGCAGTATTTGTAGAACATGATTATTCTAAAATCACAGTAGAGTACATGAAGATTTCTAGATACAATAAAGAAATGTAAATGAAGCATATAAGTGTTTAAACTGTCCTTCACTGCTATCTGAAATGTATTCTGGGATGGGAAAGTACTGAACATGCAAAATCCAGATGAAGTGATCTGTAAGATAAAAAGAACTGCCTCTGAAACTAGCACAACTACAAATGGAAGAGAAGAATAAAGAAAAGTCAAAAAGTCAAAGTAAAGTTTACTGTTATTCAGAAATCACACAAGTGTAAAAACTGAATGAAATTCAAAGTGCAAACAACATATAGACTACTTTCATAGACACTTGCAAATATAACACCTAGCTATTACATCACGGACATGCAGGTAGACAGACTAATACTACACATAATTAGAAACATTTTAAAACTGTTCATAGTGAACACTTACTCGCATGAGACTTTAGTACTGCACAGGTACTTGGTTAAGACACTGCACTGATCATTGCACAGAGAGAGATATTTAAGCATTGCACTGTGAACGTATTGAACTATGGACCTTAAGAGTATTGCAATATGGTTAATTTACAAATTCGTAACGTATTGCACTGAGAGAAGAGATATTTTACTGCATTGCTACTGCTCTAGATGGCCTATAAATTAAGTCATGGTGAATATTGCACTAAGTATTAGATGTGACTGGTAACCAGGTTAATGTACAATATGAAACAAGCTAGACAAGCTACTACAGTTTCTACTGACCCAGATGGCTATCATGGAGAGCAGTTGTTACTAGAGTTCATCAGCTTGATGACATTAGGGAAGAAACAGATATATGAATGAATGTAGATGCTGCTTGAGAATAACAGGATGAATAACAGGAAACATCAGATCTGGGTGGGAACAGATGGTTGTGTGCTTGTGATATCTGGAACATTATGGCATAACTGACTGGAAAGTTCATCATGAACTTTGCATTGTATGTCACTATTGGGAGGCTAGTTAACTCCAACTCTGAAAGCGCTCTTGTGTTAATCACTCCTGTAGTAATATTTGTGTGGGCTATCCTGTCCCACTCAAGCCAATACTGCTTGAAGGCAGGCCACACTGAGTACTTTATTTTGTTGTAACTTAATCATGGTACTGAATATGTTGTCTTCAGTGTTACAATTAAGAACATTAAATATGAGAAGATGACTTCAGCTCATCAACAATTTTTGCTCAGCTGAAAAGATTTTCTCACGTTTAATTTTCTTTCTTGCTCACAGTTCTAGGGAATTTCACTCCAGCCTGCTGGCAACCAGGGATATCACACTTAATTAACTAATTACTGGTAGGTGTTAATGAGTTACTTACAGAAAGGTTACCTAGTGGACTGATATGAAAGACTAAACTAAGATGTCACATTGTATAAGGAAGTAACTGTCTTCATAAACATTAACATTGACCATTTTGTTAGAGGATAATTACTAAGTATGTAATACAGCTCACTAAATCTTTGATTATTACAACTGATCCTTAGAAAATTACAAGTGATTTTGAATTGTGAATATTTGAAATATTTTCAAGATAAAGAAAAGATTTGCTAGTATTATTGATTTAAGCTTTAAGATATATCAATAATACAAAATATAGTGAAAGTTGTTTGAAAGTACAGTTATATAAAACATATTAATCATACCTCACCTTATTAAGAATATTTGACATACTATGTCTTAAAGTTGTTTACTAAAATATTGTTTTTATTTCATTGCCATTTTAAAGACTGGAACAAGAGAACATTAGTGTCTGCATTAAGCAAGTCAAGAATCGGAACTAGTAAACATTTTCCTCTTAACATATCATCATAAAAGTATTTAAAGTTGATGACGATACAAATTTTCATTTGATTAGAAACATTTGCAAATGAATACTGAAAGAAGCTAACACAGTTATAAGAAATATAAATGCTATTTGCTTAGAACTTGAAAAATGCAGGCTATGAAAAAAAGGTTTATTACATTTTTGCAACTGATGTTATTAATACTTTTGTTTATATAGAAGCTTAAAGTTTACAGCACATATGTTTAAATACATCAGGAATGTTATTTACTTACAAGGCAGGAATGTATGTAGTGAGAATATGTTAAGATACAAAGGAATGCATTTATAATATGACTGACAGATGTTACAAAAAAAAAATGTCTTATCATAACGTTCCATCTGTGTTGTTCATCTTCTTTCAGTCATCACTGATGGGTTCGGTTCCGAGCCCTCGGAACCAAGTCGGCCTATTACCAAGCTCGCACCAGCCAAAAAACGCTCGAGCTAAGTCTCTACCCAGAATGCCCTTCTCCCTTTTACTTCTGATTGAGTTTGCTAAGAAAAGGAAGTAAAGCAGAGGCCACTTCTGCGCAAGTACCCTAGGGCACCACTTAGACCCAAAGCGTCGCCCCAGGAGCCTTTGGAGGGGGAAGGAGGGTGGGAAGTGATGAATGAAAGAAGATGAACACAGATGGAACGTTATGGTAAGACATAACTTCTTTATCTGATGTTGTTAATCTTATTTCCATTCATCACTGATGGGACAGAATCCCAAGCTACCTTGAGGTCCATGGATGGCCCTTATGGAAGAACATTCCTGAGTACCATTGAGCTGAAGGCAGCTCTCCCTCTGGACACCAGGTTCAATTTGAAATGATTGATAAAAGTATGAGGCTTAGCCCAAGTAGCTGCTGTGCAGATGTCATCCATGGAAGCCCTGGAATGGAATGCTATAGATGGTACCATAGATCTAGTGGAGTGAGCTTTAACTTTTGGCATGGGTTCATTATGGAGGAATAGATAAACGTATGCAGTCCCTTAGCCATCTTGATAAAGTAACCTTGGAAACAGACTCTTTCATTTTAGATCCAGAAAAAAGAAATGAAAAGCTGTTCAGATTTATGGATAGGTTTGGTCCTGTCTAGGTAAAATCTCAACAGTCTATGTACGCCTAAGGAGTGAAGATAATACTCTTCTCTATTGGCAAAATTCAGAAAAGACACTGGTCTGGTTAATGGAGAATTCAGAAACAACTTTGGGAAGAAAGGATGGGTTCATCCGAAGTGACACACCGTCTTTATGAAAAACCAGATAAGGCATCTTGATACACAATGCCTGCAGCTCCGAGACTCTTCTGGCAGCGGTAATGGCTACCAGGAACAAAGATTTCCAAGACAAAAACTTTAGGTCACACTTAGCAGCAGGCTCAAAGGGGTTTTGAGTCAAAGACAGAAGGACTAGAATGAGGTTCCATGGTTTACGGGATGTCTCTGACAGGAGGCCTAAGATGAGAGGTCCCCTTGAGGAAAGCCTTGCAAAGGCGTAAAGAAATAAGAGGGGTGCCATCTATACCATTGTGGAAATTGGAAATTGCCACTAGATGCACTCGTACCATAGAGGCCAAGGCTCTATTATAAAAAAACTTAGCCAAGTATTGAAGCACTGCAGTAAATAGAGCTGAATATGGGTCTAGCATGTTATCATTGGACCAGATGGAGAACCTTTACCATTGATCCTGATACAGTCTTCTTGTGGATGGTTTGTGACAGGAAAGAATGATGTCTCGAACAGGTGAGGAGAGACTAGCTTGCCTGGTGACTAAAGGAAGTGGAGAAACCAAGCTGTCAGCTTGATACTGGACAGATTTGGGTGAGTCAGCAGATCTGGTAGAGGGTCCAGAATCCATGGTGGGTGTACTAGGTGAGACCGAAGGAAGGAGAACCAAACTTGTCGAGGCCAGAATGGGGCTATGAGGATCACCTTGCATCTCAACTGAATAGCTTTCTTTAGAAATTGTGGAATCAGATGGATGGGAGGATAAGCCTAAAGATGTCCCGTGGGCCAATCGTGGTTCAGAGCATCCCTCGATGACTCCGCCTCCGGGGGAAGTAGGGTGAAATAGCTGCTGCACTTGGTGTTTGATGGGGAAGCGAAGAGATCACAGCAAGGCTGGCCCCAGTGGCTGAAGATTACAGACACCACCTCGGGGTTGAGAGACCACTCGTGGGGCATGAGGATGCATCTGCTCAGCTTGTCTGCAATCACGTTGGAGCTCCCCGGGATATGCATTGCTATCAGAAAGCGGTTGACAGCTATCACCCACTGCCAAATTCTCGTGGCTTCTCAACATAGGAGGTAGGACTTGACTCCTCCTTTCTTGTTGATGTACCAGACCACTGACATATTGTCTGATTAAATTGCAATTGTCCCGGAAGGGAGAGCTGAATGGAAGGCCTGGAACTCTAACAGTACGGCTCTCAGTTCCAGAACACTGATATGCAGGTGGGCCTCTGAGGTGCAGCATGTGCCTTGGGCAGTCTTTACTGGAAATGGGCCCCCCACCCGATCAGGGAAGCATCTGTGGTCACAATGGCTGTGGGCTAAGGGGGTTGAAATGGGCGACTCCAAAGATCTACGATTGGCCTCATCCACCAAAGTAGGTCCTGTTTGCAGGAGTTGGTTATTCAAATCTGGTAATCGAGGGGGTGACAGTTTGTGAACCACTGACACAGAAGGAGCCACTGCAGAATCCGCATATGTAGCTTTGCTAGAGGCACTATTGGAACTGATGCAGCCATGGAACCTAGGGCCTGAAGAACTTCCCTTGCAGAGACTGTTGTTTGAGATAGTATCACCCAGAGTTGAAGCCTCAATTGATGGAGTCTGTGAATTGGGAGTGATACCAGACAGGGCTGAGTACTGAACACTGCTCCAATGAACACTATTTGTTGTGTAGGGATAAGATTTGATTTCTCCCACTGTATCGTTATTCCCAAGAATTTTGCCAGAGAGAGTAGGCGGTAAGGAGCCAGTCGTCAAGATATGGAAGCACCCGGATTCCTTTTATTCTCAAGTGAGCTGTTACCACTGCCATGCATTTCGTGAACACTCTAGGGGTTGTAGAGAGACCAAATGGCAAGGCACAGAATTGGCAATGACTGGAAATGAAGCAGACTCCTGGAGCGTTTGTCCATCTTGATGTGGTAATACACACCCCGGAGATCTATAGAGCACATCCAATCGCCTTCTCTTAAAAAGGGAAGAATGGACTCAACCGTGACCATTTGGAATTTGGTTTGGGTGACAGACCTGTTTAAATTGCTGATATCCAAAATGGATCTCTAGTCCCCTGTCTTTTTGTGGCATCAAAAAGAATCTTGAGCAAAATCCAGATCCGTGCTGGTCTGGTGGGACTGGTTGGATGACTCTTTTTTGAGACAGCTTTATAATCTTTGAAGCCGCTTCTTCCTTTTGACTGGGTGGAATGTCGGGAAGTTTTCTTGGAAATTTTGGCTGAAAAGAAAAGGGAATGGTGTAACCTTTGGTGATAATGTTCTTCACCCAATGATTGCTGGTAATAGATTGCCAGGCAGCTTGGTGCAGAGACAGACAACCCACAGCTGTTTCCAGAGGTAAGCAATCAGGCCACCCCTGAGGAGCGCTGATAAGGCTGTCCAAAGAAAGAGTCCCTGGAGCCTTGGTTATGAGGACCCCCTCTGCCTCTATATGGGCCTCTTCCGGAATTGTTACCCCCCTCTGCCTCTAGGAGTATCATCATCACATGCGGCATGAAAGGACCCTGTAAACAGTACCAAAGTCTACAAAAGCTGTTTTTTTTTTTTTGACAAAAAAAACCCACATGCAAAGCACTTGAAAAGTCTGCCAGCCCCATAAAAGTAAAATAAACACATTTTTTTCTACAGAAAAAAAAAATCAGTTACTTTACACCACTTTTACACTGACGGGAAAAATGAGCACTCCATTTAAAAGCATGTTGCAGTCTCTTGACAGTTCACTAAAACAACACTTCTACCTTTAAAGTAATTCTCCTGAAGAAGAAAGTGATAAAACAGCAACACAGGCAAGAACATGGAAGTCCCCCCCCACCCCCCACCCCCCCCCAAGTGAACTTCTCTGTCCAGCAAAGGAACAACACAAGCTGACTGTCAATCCTCAAACGCCTCAGAGAAGAGTACACTTTGGCAGAAGTAAAGCTTTGAAGGGCTTCACGCCCAAACTTGTCTTTTAATCAGCTCAACTCAAACTGGCTTACAGGTGGTTGCATGAACAGTGTCCTGAATCTTTGGAAGTTGGCCAGCTATTATATCCTTGGCAGTATATAACACACATAAGGCTACTGCAGCAGTGATTATTTGAGTATCTAATTTTATGGTTACTTTGCTTACACAACTGTACTTTGTTTGTCGGCCAGTGAAGCCAAATCAGCATAACTGGTTCATTCATTTCACTTTGTGTTCCAGCTCTCTTTCTTTTAAATTGTGACCCCCCCAGGATGCAAAATAAGTGTATCAGTTGAATAAACTACCTACTGTAGTTAGGTCCGTTTACATGACCAGAGAGAGATATGATTCATAGACAGCTATGACCGCAGTGAGGAAGACCTCATATTCTGCTCATTAGTATATATCTGAATCACACATTTTTACCAGTAGAACTGTCAGACTTATAATGGTAGTAGTGTTTACCCTGGCAGCCCAAGGATAATGTTGGCAAAGAAACTGCACTGCACTCCCACAGATACATTCAGACACCCATGCCCACACATGAGCACATCCACAACACACACATCCACACACACCCATAAGCCCCCTCACTCAGTCATTTGGACTTACAAGCACAGTCATCCATACACATGCACAAATATGTAGATATATTTGTGTACACATGGACACAGTCTCTCTCAGTTCCTTATTTAACCCTCCCCCCAGTAAAACCACCAAGAGAAATCATGCAGTCTCACACACACACACACACACACACACACACACACACACACACACACACACACACACACACACAAAGTCATCTGTGCCCTTTAGACGCACATACACACACTAACCCCCACCCTCAGCAACACCACCACTGCCATGTTTTTGCTGAATTTACTTGCATCTTGACTTTTTCCATTAAAGTCAGTGGATGACTGCTGTCTTTTGATATTATTAATTTTTTTTTAATCTACCCATAGTCAAGCTATGAAACTCGGCTGGCGTGCCTTCTGTGCAGTGTCTGCATGTCCTCCCTGTGGTCGCGTGGGTTTCCTCCGGGTGCTCCGGTTTCCTCCCACATCCTAAAGACTTGCTGTAGATGGATTGGACACTCTAAACTGGCCGTAGGTGTGAGTGCATGCATGTGTGTGCCTTCTGTGGAAGGTTGGGCGCCGGGCTGGCAACTCGACACTGTAAAACTCCACTGCCAATCATGAGCGGACAGGTGATCCGCTGTGACGACCCCTAACCGGGAAAAGCCGAAAGAAGAAGAAGTCAAGCTATGAAACTGGCTCAGTAGTCACGAGTCAAGTTAATAGCAATGCTTACTTAAGAATGTCTATATTTGTTAAAAATATTCAGACATATATGGTGTATACATTGTTAGCTTCTTTCAGCATTTATGGGGACAGTATGTGGCTAATTAGCATTAGCTGCTCCTCAGATTGCCTCATTACAATGTGGTTTAGCCAGCAGGACTGCCCTCCATGCTAATGCTCCCACTAGAGGGAAACCTCAGCAGTAAGATGATCTGTGAATTGGAAAGACTTACCACGAAGGGAAACACATGTGTTAAGGCTTCCCACTTGCAGTCATCCTTTCTGAATCTCACATCAAACACCCATCTTGTGTCATCGTCCACCAAGTCAGCTAAACACCCATCTTACCTTAGCATCTTTAACTAATAAAAAGTAAAAGAAAATATTTACTGTATATTGATGCAAGGGAGTCAATTTGTCTTACTTCATGTTACTGCCCCTAAATTCACATCTTATATTTGCTCCCAAGTCGATTATCCAGCTATTTCTCTGTGTGTACAGTTTTTGTATCACATATTCAGTAGTCTTAAAACATTTATTTATAAAAGTTTTAACAGCTATGCTGGTTTACTAGTATAATTCAATTCTGTCTGTTAGTCAAACTTGACAGATTTAATACTGAAAGATCCTGTTGAGTGTTCTGTATAACAATATCATTTGATGGGCGCGCAGACCTTTTCCAGATATCTCTCTCGACTTCTGTGTAAGCAGCATTAGTAACGTAAGTATTCTTAATATGAGCATTATTAAACTTCTAAATTAATACCATTTCTTGTAACCTTGTTGTCAAAACCCTTATTACATACATTCATGCCTACTAATAATTAAATATCATTGTTAATAGCTTTAGTGCCACCATTTGAATATTCTTAACAAAATAATTCTTAAGATAAGCAAGCACAGTTTTTAATATTATCTTTGAGCATTTTAATACACCTGTATTTTCTGTGTAAACCATTAATCTGATGTTGTTAATCTTCTTTCCATTCATCACTGATGGGTTCGGTTCCTTGCCCTCGGAACCCGAGTCGGCCTATTACCATGTTCGCGCCAGCCAAAAAAAAATCTCTCAAGCTAAGTCTCTACCCAGAATGCCCTTCTCCCTGTTACCTCAGATCTCGTTTGCCGCGTAGCCATAAAGCCGCGTTTCAGCCGAGCTCACAGCTAAGTGAAATCTTTTTGATATTTGTGTAAAAATTTTTGGATATCTTCATATTTTATTAAGCGATTAGCATTTTTAGTGTTGTTTCTTCTGTCTAACCTTGTTCTTTCTACCCATTGTTACTTTTGGTAAACTTTCAAGTACCATTGTTGGTACGGCCTTTCTTCCCTTACCATTGTGGTATTTATTCAATACCATAGTTGATATTGTTTCTCCTGTTTAACCTGTTAGCTTTAACCTTTATTCAGGTGTTTCTTTCTCTACGTACCAGTGTATTCTTATATTAGTGATTTTTTTGAACGGAGTTGACTTCATTATAGTTGGATTATACGGTTGACCTGTGATGTTTTTCTATTAAGATGTTGGATAAAAAGGGTACTTAAGATTTTAAGCATTGTACTTCTCGTAAGGGCAAGTTACCTAACAGTGAATGTTCTTCATCTCACATTGCTGCAGTCATAACCTGTGGGTAGTCCGCTGTCCTCGGTCGGCCCGAATACCAAAGTGTTAGGCTGGCGTCGGTCATGGTCGCTCAGATCTGACGTCAGTGCGCCGTGGTACTAAAGCGCATGACCGACGTCATATCCTCAGTCTTTTTTGCCGCATGGTCCGAAGCAGAAGCAGTGTTTGCAAGTGCCGTTCGGCGTTCTGAAATTTTCAAATTCTGAGTTTCAGACCGAAAACCTAGTTGGGCTAAGTACCCCGTTGGGGAATATTTTTGTTTTTTCTTGCCTCAGTTAAATCCGGATGTCAGAAAAAGTGAATAATTGTATTTCTTGTGGGAAACAGATACCTCATAGGGATTACCACTCTCTTTGTATTCCTTGCTTGGGGCCTGAGCACGACGTAGTCGGGTGTCGCTTTTGTGCTAGGTTTAATAAGCGCACCATTAAACGTAGGTTAGATTGTGCTAGGCTTGTCTTGATGGCGGTGTAATTACAATATGCCGTCGGATCCTCCGACGCCCGCTACCGCTAAGAAGCGTAAGGATAAATCGCTTAAGTCCAAGCAGGATGAGTCGTCCGTTCCGGACGCCAGTTCTTTAGAAACTACGGTGGAATCTGTAGAACCAGCCTAGGTTTCAGCTGAGTCTCCAGGGGAGCCTTTAGTTTTGCAAGATGTGGCCTCTCAGGAGTTGGGTCAGGCTGAGGGGGCCTCTCAGGTTGCTGTACTCCCTTCTTTACATAAGGTGGTTAGGCCTTCTCCCTCTGTCTCTAAGGTACCTTCCAAGGCCAGGCCTGGTTTGTCAGTCCTAGTTCTGCAGGTTCTGTACCTAAAAAACACATGCTTAAAATGGCAGAAGATTTGATTACCTTGATCAGAGGTTCTATGCCCCCTCCAGATAAGAGGCCAAGGGTGGAGCCAGAGGTGGAAGGATTGGAACATTCTTCAGATTACTCAGAGTCTTCGGCTGAAGACATTCAGGATTTTCCCCCTTATTCTGATTCTGACGCAGAGGATTCTACTCCTTCTGCTTCCCCTCCAGAGGATTTTT
Organism: Protopterus annectens; assembly: GCF_019279795.1. NCBI lineage: Eukaryota > Metazoa > Chordata > Ceratodontiformes > Protopteridae > Protopterus > Protopterus annectens. The sequence continues at coordinate 948,957,037 of NC_056732.1, forward strand.
CTTTTTCAGAAACCCTGCATTCCATGAGGGAGCATTTTAAATGGGAAGGTCAGGATTTCTCAGATTCCCGTAAGAGGCTTAGGGAATTCTTGTTTTTACCACAGCATAGGCCCTTGGCTATACCTCCTGTTTTGGATGTTGTTCAGGATGTTTTCTCTGAGGCTTCCCTTAATCCAGACTCTTTGCCTCCTGCCCCGGTTAAGCCAGACAGGTATTACAGAGTGCCTGAGGCGCATAAATATTTGTATAGGAGCCCAAGGGCTGACCCAGAAACTATTAGCCAGGGACCTAAGGGTGTCAGGGCTTCTGTTGTAAAAAGCCCAGTTCCTTTAGATAAGGATTCTAGAGCCTTGGACAGGTGGGGTAAAAAAGTGTATACCTCTTCCACTCTTGCAATGAGGGCTTTGAATTGTCAGTTTCATATGCTGAAGTACCAGAATTTTCTCCTTACTCAGTTAAAATCTAAGGTAGATGCTTTAGCAGAGGGCATAGAGTGTAAGGAATTACAGGATTTGGTTCATGCCTCTGATCAGGTGGGTAGGCATTCTTTGCAGTGTGGTTTTGATGCTTTACAGTCTTCTTCCAGGGTGGCTGCCACTGGGTCAGTTATTCGTAGGCACGCCTGGCTTAAGGATCAGAACTTGTCAGAGCATGTTAAAGCTCGAATTTTGGATGCTCCCCTTCAGTCTGAAGTTTTGTTTGGTTCTCCTGTGGAGTCAGTCCTGAAGAAAATGGAAGACAAAGCTAAGTCTATGCAGACCGTTAAGGATTTTTTACAGGTACAGCCCCCTAAGTTTAGCAGAAATTGGCCTACTAAGGGATGGGCTTACCCTTCTTCTGATTTACAGTCTAGGGGCAGATCTAGACGTGGTAGGGGCAGAGCGCAGACACAGGGTTCTTTCAGGCCTAGGACGTGGAGTTCCCCTGCACAGTCTACAAGTGAGGGCAGGGGTCAGTCCTTTCGTAAGCAGACCCAATGACCTGCATTTTCAGCTGCCCGACCCTTCCTGTCTGGCAGCTCCTCTGGGAGGAAAGTTGGCTCTTTTCAGACAAAATTGGATTTTAGTCACCCAGGACAAATGGGTGTTGGACATTATAAGCCAAGGCTACAAGTTTTATTTCCACACATTGCCTCCTTTCAAAGGCATGCCAGACGTTCCTCCTCAGCAAAAGGTGGAGGCTCACAAGCAGATTTCTTTACTTCTACACATGGGGGCTATCCAGCAGGTCCCTCCGTCAGAAGTGGGCCTAGGATTTTATTCTCGTCTGTTTCTTGTACCAAAGAAAGGAAACACTTGGAGGCCAATTCTGGATTTGTCTATTCTCAACACATACCTGGACATTCCAAAATTCAAAATGTTGACTTTGCAACAACTTCTGCCTCTGCTAGGCAAAGATCACTGGATGGTAACTCTGGATCTCAAAGAGGCTTATCTTCATATTCCTATCAGGCCCAGTTGCAGGAGATTCCTGCGTGGCTGGGGCTTTACATTATCAGTTCTCTGCATTGCCCTTTGGCTTATCTACTGCCCAGGGTGTTCACAAAGGTCCTGGCTCGTGATAGCCTTCTTAAGGTTAAGAGGAATACAAATTTATCCTTATTTGGACGATTGCCTGATTCTGGCTCAAGACAAAGACAAGCTACTTCACCATCTACAGTATGTTATGGCAGTGCTAAGGTGCCTAGGGTATTCTGTGAACGAAATAAAGTCCAGTCTAGTACCCTCTCAGGACATGTGCTTTCTGGGTGTGAGACTGAATACAGCCTCTCAGATGGCATTTTGACCCCGGACAAGCAAAGAAATCTTTCCCTTTACTTTCACCAATTGTCTCTACGGTCCAGGCTGACTGCAAGGACAGTCCTTCAAGCCTTGGGGTTCATGGCATCTTGTATTCTGGTGCTTCCCAATGCCAAACTGCATATGAGGAAGTTACAATGGTATCTCAAAAGTGTATGGACGCAACACTGCCACGATTTTGACACTGTCATTCAGATAATACCTTGCATTCAAAAGGAATTTTTGTGGTGGGCTCAGGAATGTCACCTAAACAAGGGACTCTCTGTGACCCGACCAGAGGCGAGTCAGATCTTAATGACAGATGCCTCAGACAAGGCTTGGGGAGCACACCTCAATGGACAATGGGTTCAAGACACGTGGCCTGCCAGACTTCAACATTTGCATATCAACATGAAGGAGATGTTAGCAGTCCAATTTGCATTGATGGCTTTCAGGGATCTACTTCACCCAGGACAAGTGTTGATTCAAACAGACAACACAACTGTCATGTGGTACATCAACAAACAAGGGGGAACTCATTCGTACCCTCTTTGCAGACAAGCTATGATTTTATGGGAGACTGCTCTCAGTTTGCACCTCACTCTTCAGGCAAGGTTTCTGCCAGGAGCACAGAACTCCTTAGCGGATGTTTTGAGCAGACAGATGGTGGATCCCCACGAGTGGAAATTGGATCCTCAGGTATTTCGACAATTGACAGTGATTTGGGGGACTCCAGACATAGATCTGTTCGCTTCTCCACTAAATTTCCAGCTGCCAAAGTTTTGCACAAAGCTGTTTCATCCAAAAGCTTGGAAAGTGGATGCTCTTATCATTCAGTTGAAGCAATCTTCACGTCTATGCCTTTCCTCCTCTGCCTCTCCTTCCCAAGGTGCTCTTGAAGATCAGACAGGACAAGCCTTCCATGATTCTAATAGCTCCAGATTGGCCACGTCAGCACTGGTACCCTCTGCTGAGGAGTTTAGTACGGGAGCCCCCTTGGCCTTTGCCCGGGAAAGAGGCACCATTTTTGACTTGAACATGGAACAGATGTCCGGTCCTATAGCTGGGCCTTCTTCCAGCCACAAAAAGAAAAAAAAAAAAATCAAGCAAACAGCCTATGCCACTACAGCAGGCAATTTGCCTCAGCTGGAGGTGGGTGACTTGGCTATGGCCATTTGTTGTACTGCAGACCACTCATCTTTTACCACCTGATGTAGCACCTACAGCCATTATGGACAAGGGGTTAGCCACGTTCTCTGCAGCTGTTGGGGTGCCTTCAGTGGGCAAGGAGAGCTACTCTTGTTGGTCCTGGGAGAAGGAACAGGGAAGGTTTTCCTGTTGTCTAAGACTGCTGTACTCATCCGTGTGGAAGCTACTGCTGTCATTAGTAACATGGCTGGCCCCATTTTTTCTGTCAAAAAGAAACGGAAAACCAAGCCTATTTCTACTCCTCCTCAAATTTATTTGATTAGCAGTATGTTACTGGGTTCTGACTCAGGGTTTAATTCTTGCTTTTGATCCTTCTTGTAAAGTAGGTTCTGGTAGAAGAAAGAGGGATTCCTCTTTTCCTGAAAATTTTCAAAGATTGTGAAACCGAACATGAAGATGCATTGACAGATAAGGTTTTCTTTTCTCTCAGATTTCTGATTCAGACTCAAAGGACAGCTCAGTTTCTCATTCTCCCTGTGGGGGGGTTCTCTTTCTCTGACACTATTGCTAGAATGTGCCAGTTTTTTCAGTGGGAGAACGAGTTGTTACAGAAGGATTTTTCAGACTCTACACCCATTCCTCCTAAAGGTAGACAGACTGCATAAAGTTCCTCAGTCTTTTAAATGTGCACACTATTCTGAAACCTGACCCAGCAGCTATAGCTCCAATTGATCCCACTGCTGCTAATTATTTAGTTCCAATCTCAATCTTTCTAATGTGGATGGAAAAACTGTTGATAGGTATGGAAAAAGTTGTATACTTCTGCAAAGATTATTTTTAAATTCTGAACTGTCAGGCTCATATGTTAAAGTTTGTTCTGACTAACTGAAAGTACAAGGAATGTTTTAGCTGCAGTTTCTTCTTCTGAGGAAAATCTGCTTCAAATAATTTAGTTTCTTCTATTGTACAGGCCACTACTTACTGTTTCCAGTGTTTGTATGACTGTTGATACTTCTTCCAGGGCTATGGCTACTGGTACTGTTTTTGAGGACGTTTGCATGGCTGCATTCCGAGAACTTCCCAAAAATGAGATTTTACATTTTCCCTTGGATAGAAATTTAGTATTTGGCCCCTCTGCTGCAGAAGTGATCACAAGGTGTGATGAAAGAGGAAAGCTGATCCAGCGAATCTCTCAAGATTTTTCAGCCCTCCTTTTTCCAGATTTTCGAAGGGATTTTCTATCTCCTTGTTGAAGTTTGGCAAAAAAACAGAATAAACCGTCTCAACAAAATACAGGTAAAGAGAGTTTTAAAAAGAAATGGCGAGGGGGGTTCCAAAAGGAAGTCTCAAACCTCCCAAAACACACAGCACACCAACAAATCTGAATAATTATTCAAGAAACATTAGAACCCTCTCTCCCAACCTGGACCCTTTTTTCTTCCAGAAAGAATGAATATCCATTTTCTCTTTGACAACAGATGGTGTCAGACAAATGGGTTCTGGAAAGCATTCATCAAGGTTACAGATGGCAGTGGGAGGAGAGTCCTTCTTTCCCGGGTGGAGGGGGCATTCCTCATCCCCTAAATAAGACTATTTTGTTTCCTTTATCAGATGCCGTTCCAAGGATTGATAGAACTAGTTCCTCCCTCCCAAGTGGAGAAGGGGATTTTATTCAAGGATGTTCCCAGTGCACAGAAAGAAAATGTCTGGAGAGCAGTTCTGGATCTTTCTTTCCTAAGCCTGTTAATGAAAGTGCCCAAATTCATAAATGATGTCACTTCACAACTTAACTCTTCTTCCTCTTTCAAGTTTTCTGATAACACTAAACATAAAAGATGCATATCACCACATCCCTATTCATCCAGACTTTAGACATTTCTTAATGTTTTGTGTGTGTGGATCACATTATCAGTTCAGTTCTCTGCCTTACCCTCTCTAGTATCCACGGTATCAAAATTGTTCAAAAGGTGTCTAGCTCCAGTTATAGCTCACTGCAGGTTACAGGGTATCCACAGTTTTCCATATTTAGATGACTTGCTTATCTTTGCAGGAGAACATTCAAAAGTCTTTCTTGACTCCATCACACTTGACAGTTTTCCTGGGATGTCAACTACACACCTCAGTTCAAAAGAGCTTTTCTTACACAGGAAAAAAAAAAGATCTATAACTAGATCTGTTTCTAGGATTTTCCACTCATATTTCAGTCACTGCAAGGGAATACCTCAGGATATTGGGTCTTGTGGCATGTATGATTCTCATAATACTCCATGCAAGAGTCCACACGAGAAAGATACAGTGCTATCTGAAATCTCTTTGGTCCAGGCACCAATACCTTTTATCTTTTCAAATCCCAGTGATAGGCTTTGTCAGGACAGAAATCATTGGTGGAGACAATAGATATCCTTACATGCAGGTCTCCCCTTCTCCCTCCCTGCTCCACAGCAGTCGGCCACCACAGATGCCTTAGACTTGACTTGGGGAGCAGTTTCAGGAAGGATAAAAGTGCAGGGGGAGTGGAACACCAAGGATAGATGCAAGCACATAAATATCACTGAGATGTTTTCCCTAATCAAGGCAGTCAACTCTCTGAACCATTTTTGGTCCAGGGGACTTCTTCAAGAGGTTACAGACAATATCACTGTTGTGTGGTATGTCAACAAGCAAAGGCACACTAGGTCTTACCCCCTTGAGCAGACTAGCCATGTTAGCTTGTGATACACCTTCATAGCACAGGCGCACTCTACAAGCATCCAACATTTCATCAGAGCAAAAATATGGAGAATGATAGACTGAGCAGGATAAGAGCAGACCCCCATGAATGGAAACTAGATAAGGGGGTCTTCCAAAATTTGATCCATCTGTGGAGAGTTCATCAAGCAGACCTCCTTGCCTCCTCTCTGAACGATCAACTGGCAAAATTCTGTTTCAGAACTCCATGAAATAAGGCCTGGAAGACATTGTTTATCTTTGCTGTCTTTTGCAAAGTGTCAGCAATCTCTCACTTGGTGAGAGATCTCTTACACAAGTTGGGATTCCAAGAGAACATTCAAAAGTCTTTCCTAACTCCTTCACACTGTGTTTTCCCAAGATGTCAACTAGACAGGGTGTTCCTATATGCTTTTCCACCCTTTCCACTAATATTCAGGGTACTTCTGAAAACTCAGAATGAATCCCCCAAGATAATTGTGGTGACTCCATTCTGGTCAAGGTAACCATGGTTGTCCTTTCTATTGGGAATGGTCAAGAACAATTACCACAAGCTTCCTCACAGACTGGATTTACTCACACATGAAGTGGGGTGTTTGATGCACTCCAGCATTAATCAACTATGAATGACTGCATGAAAGGTCTTAATTCCTTTCAGGCACCTGTTTAATGAAAACATGCAGCAGGTACTAAAGAAGGCAGAAAAGCCTGCTACTAGAAAATCATACAGTAGCAAAAAGAAAAAGGTTTTCTAGTTGGGGCCAACAACATAGCTAGCACCCATTCAGGGCTAGTTGTTTTCTGCTTTTACAATATTTGTGAGAATTACTATCTTATGGTCTTTCATTTATTGGCCATCTGTGGGATCTTAATTTTGTGTTGGAGAAGCTAACACTTGTTCCACTTGAATCAGATAACCTGGAAAACTTGAGGTTCTTAACATGGAAAACAGTTTTACGGACTGCTCTAAATCTGCAAGAAAGGTATCTGACTTGCAAGCTCTTATGGTGAGTCAACCATATCTCATTTTCCATAGGGACAGGATTTCTTTAAGAACTAATACTTCTTTTATGCCTAAAGTGGTATCCGAGTTTACTTTAAGCCAAACTATCTTTTTCCATGTTTTTCTTTTACTGAACCTAAAAATGAGGGAGAAAGGATACTCCATATATCCACTGACAACTCAGGGATTATCTTGACAGAAAAAGAAGTTAAGTCTTACCATAACGTTCCATCTGTGTTGTTTATCTTCTTTCATTCATCACTGATGGGTTCAGTTCCGAGCCCCCGGAACAGAGTCTGCCTTTTTACCAAGCTTATGCCAGCCAAAAAAACTCTTGAGCTAAGTCTCTACCTAGAATGACCTTCTCTGTTACCTCAGATCGAGTTTGCTAGAGAAAGAGAAATAAAGCCAAGGCCACCTCTGCGCAAATACCCTAGGACACCACTTAGACCCAATGCATCCTCCAGGAGCCTTTGGAGGGGGGAAGGAGGGTGGGAAGTGATGAATGAAAGAAGATAAACAACACAGATGTTGTTAATCTTCTTTCCATTCATCACTGATGGGACAGAATCCCAAGCTACCTTGAGGTCCATGGGCGGACCTTAAGGAAGAACATTCCTGAGTACCACTGAGCCAAAGGCAGCTCTCCCTCTGGAGACCAAGTCCAATTTGTAATGATTGATAAAGGTATGAGGCTTATCCCAAGTAGCTGCAGTGCAGATGCCATCCATGGAAGTCCTGGAATGGAAAGCTACAGATGTTGCCATAGATCTAGTGGAGTGAGCTTTAACATTTGGCATAGGTTCATTACTGAGGGAATAGATGAAACGTATGCAGTCCCTTAACGATTTTGATAACGTAACCTTGGAAGCAGCCTCTCCCATTCTAGGCCCAAAAAAGGAGATGAAAAGCTGTTCAGACTTACGGATAGGTTTGGTCCAGTCTAGGTAAAATCTCAGTTGTCTAGTTACATCTAAGGAGTGAAGGCAATACTCTCCCTCTATTGGCAAAATTCAGAAAGAACACTGGTAGATCAATGGTCTGGCTTATGGAGAATTTAGAAACAACTTTCAGAAAAAGGATGGACTTGTCCAAAGTGATACTCTGCCTTTACGAAAGACCAGATAGGGCTGTTCTGGCAGATGTGATGGCTACCAAGAACAAGGATTTCCAAGACAAAAACTTTAGGTCACACTTCGCAGCAGGTTCAAAAGTTTTTTGAGTCAAAGACTGAAGGACTAAAGTGAGGTTCTATGGTTCCACAGGCTGTCTGACAGGAGGCCTGATATGAGAGGTCCCCTTGAGGAAGGCCTTGCATAGGTGTAAAGAGATAAGAGGGTTGCTATCTATACCATTGTGGAAATTAGAAACTACAGTGAGATGTACTCATACTGTAGAGGCAGAAGCTCCATTATCAAAAAACCTAGCCAAGTACTGAAGCACTGCAGTTACTGAAGCCGGATACGGGTCTAGCATGTTATCCTTGGACCATATGGAGAACCTTTTCCATTTATCCTGATACAGTCTTCTGGTGGATGGTTTATGAGAGGCCAGAATAATGTCTCGAACAAGCAAGGAGAGATTAGCTTGCCTGGCGACTAATGGAAGTGGAGAAACCAAGCTGTCATCTTGAGACTGGACAGATTTGGATGACTCATCCCTTGGGGGTGAGTAATCAGATCTGGCAGAGGGTCCAGAATTCACGGCAGGTAAACTAGGTGAGGCCGAAGGAAGGGGAGCCAAACTTGTCGAGGCCAAAATGGAGCTGTGAGGATCACTTTACATTTCAACCGAAGAGCTTTCTTTAGAAATTGTAGAATAAGGGGAATGGGAGGATAAGCGTAAAGAAGTCCTGTGGGCCAATAGTAGACTGAAGCATCCCTCGGTGCCTCCCCCTCTGGGGGAAGTAGGGCAAAATAGCTGCTTCACTTGTTGCTCGATGGGTAGGCGAAAAGATCGCAGCAAGGCTGGTCCCAGTGGCTGAAGATTTCTGTCACCATCTCGGGGTTGAGAGACCACTCGTGAGGCATGAGGATGCATCTGCTCAATTTATCTGCAATCACATTGGAGCTCCCGGGATATGCGTTGCTATCTGAAAGCGGTTGAAAGCTATTGCCCACTGCCAAATTCTTATGGCTTCTCAACATAGGGAGTAGGACTTGGTTCCTCCTTGCTGGTTGACATACCAGATCACTGACATTGTCTGACTGAACTGCAATTGTCCCAGAAGGGAGAGACGAATAAAAGGCCTGCAACGCTAACAGCACAGCACTCAGTTCCAGAACACTGATATGCAGGTGGACCATGTGCCTTGGACTGTCTTTCCCTGAAAATGCACCCTCCCACCCACCCGATCAAGGAAGCATCCATGGTCACAATTGCTCTGGGCTGAGGGGATTGAAATGGGTGACTCCAAAGTTCTACATCTGGCCTCATCCAACAAAGGAGGTCTTGTTTGCAGGAGTTGGTTATTCGAATCTGGTAACAGAGGGGGTGATAGCTTGGGAACCACTGACAAAGAAGGAGCCATTGCAGGATCCGCATATGTAGCTTTGCTAGAGGCACGATCGGGATTGAAGCTGTCACAGAGCCTACAGCCTGAAGAACTTCCCTTGCTGAGACTTTTGTTTGAGATTGTATCACTTGGAGCTGGAGCCTCAATTGGTGGTGTCTGTGAATTGGTAGTGATACTACTCTGCTGGTGAAGCACTATTCTCTTGCACCATAGCCAAATTATGGAACTCCCTCCCACCCACAATTACCCCAGTACCATCACGCACCCACTTCAAAACTTTACTAAAAGCGCACCTAAAAACATGCTGGCTATGCCCCTCCCACTCTAATATCACCCACCCCATCCAACCACTACCTTTCTTTCCACTCCACTAACTACCTTGATTATAGAAAGCTTGGATGCTCATAAGCCTACTACTTATTATACAGCAGGAACTTCTTATTGTAACAATTGTTAATGTCTGTTATGTACTTCGCAGATAACAATTCTAGGTGTCTACTGATGTTTTTCATCTGTAACTATGTTTGTAATTAATTGCTATGTTAATCAAATTGTTAATCGCTATGTAAATCCAATGTAACTACTGTCTGTATATTTTAACTGTGGAGATTTTCTCCCTGGGCCTCTGCTGAAAATGGACCTACGTCCAGTCGGACACTCCTGGTCAACAAATGTAAATAAATAATAAATAAATAAATACTAGACAGGACTGAATAGTGAACACTGCTCCAATGAACTCTATTTGTTGTGTAGGAGTAAGGTTTGATTTTTCCCAATGTATCGTTATTCCAAAAAATTTTGCCAGAGTGACAGCATAATGCAGAGCTGTTACCAGAAGATGATCGGTGAGGAGCCAGTCGTCCAGATATGGAAACACCCAGAATCCTTGTAGTTTCAAGTGAGCTGTTACCACTGCCATGCATTTTGTGAGCACTCTGGGGGCTGTAGAGAAACCGAATGGCATGGCACGAAATTGATAATGACTGGCCCCTAGCCAGAAACGAAGCAGACTCCTAGAGCGTTTGCCATCTTGATGTGGTAATATGCATCCTGGAGATCTATCGAGCACATCCAATCATCTCCTTTTAAAAAGGGAAGAATGGACTGAACCGTGACCATCCGGAATTTGGTTTGGGTGACAGACTTGTTTAAGCTGCTGAGATCCAAAATGGGTCTCCAGTCCCCTGTCTTTTTTGGCACCAAAAAGAATCTTGAGTAAAATACAGATCCGCTCTGGTCTGGTGGGACTGGGTGGATGACTCTTTTTTGAGACAGCTTTATAATCTCTGAAGCCGCTTCTTTCCTTTGACTGGGTGGAACATCGGGAAGTTTTCTTGGAAGGTTTGGCTGACAAGAAAGGGAAATGGTATAACCTCTGATGATGATACTCTGCACCTAACTATCGGTGGTAATAGATTGCCAGGCAGCTTGGTGCAGAGAGAAACGACCCCCAACTGCTTCCAGGGGTAAGCAATCGGGCTGCTCCTCAGGAGTGCTGGTACGGCTGTCCAGAGAAGGAATCCCTGCAGCCTTGGTTATGAAGACCCCCTCTCCCTCTATAGGGACGTCTTCTGGAATTGTTACCCCCTCTGCCCCAGGGGGTATCATCACCACGTGCAGCACAGAAAAGACCCTGAGATTTTAGGCTACATTTTTCCACTCCTCTGATTCCTGGGGAAGGTACATTGAGAATTGGATAACTGTAGGTCTACGGCAGACAGGGTCTTTCCATCTTGCTTGCACCTGGCTAGCTTGTCTTTCACTTTGGAGCCAAAAAGGGACAAAGCTTCGATGGGAGCATTCAGAAAGAAAGACTTAAACGGGTCCGCGAGGTCACAAATGTGCATCTAGGCATGATGCCTCGTGACAATGTCCAAACCCGCTGCTCAAACTCCCCTTCGGTCACATGTGAAAGCAACCTCATGGATGAGCTGGATATCAATTCCAGGGTTGCGAGCTGCGAGGCCACTTTGTCCCTGACCTCGTCAGACAACTGTCCTGTGAGCATCCCAGAGAGTTCGGAGATGAAGTCCCTCTGGAGCCTCGAAAATGTGCCAAATAGTTCAGGGACAGTATAGCAAAGGTCTCTGATGCAAAAACACGCTTCCCAAGTCTATCCATCGCCCGGGACTCCATTCGGGATGGATGGACAGTGAGATTTTCCTCAGTCAAGTCCTTTTTCGTGTCTGCCGCCATCACCATAGCATCGACTGGTAACACTTTGGACCAATGCGGGTTCTCCTCGGGAGGGAAAAGAATTTTGTCTGGCCTCCGAGGGATCGCCTCAATGGAATCAGGGTTCTCCCAAGCGGGCTGCACGATGAGCTGGACGAGCTCGTCAGCAGGCGGGGTTACCCAAGAGGTTGAAGCCAGGGTGCAGAAAGCCTGCTGGAACACAGACTCCTCAGACGAAGGGTTGGCAGACGAAGGGTTGGAGGGCTTCCAGTCACCTCTCTGCTTTAACATTTCTGAGAAACCGAAAGACTAAAAGCAATATGGTATAAAGACAGATACAAGAATAACAGTAATGAAAGATGACGAGTTATATAATAGGAAAGAGTACTGAAATAAATTAATTTACAAGGAGCACTGCATACAAAGAAAGACAAAGTATTAAAGATGGCATAGTAGGAAAGTAAGAAATTATGCATAAGTGAAATAGGATTTCTCTTTTTGAATAGAAAAATGCTAGTTGAGAAGATGAGAAATATCAGAAACAGAAATGACTTTGTCATTCAATTTCATTCCTCCAAGCTCAAAAACATAAAACAAGAAACACAACACACAAGAAACAATAACAGTAACGAGCCAGCCAAAGACATAGAAGCAATTTAGCCATCGGAACACTCCTTTCAGCACAGGCAGCAGCCAAAAAACCAGTCTGGTCCTTTGGAAACCACCGAAGGCACAGAAGTTTCAACCGCCACACCTCCCATTCTAGCACCAGCAGCATCCAAGCCCCAGTCCAAACCCACCAATACCACAAACCACACATCCACTATCCAGACCAAAATGGCCACAACCAGTTAAACGATCCTTGCTTCCTTCCTCAGTCTTCGCCATCCACACAGTTACCATCATAAACTCCAAAAACCATCAGCAGTGTACCAAAATCCATTCCGGTTTGCTCAAATTCCCGGGAACAGTCCAATCAACAAATCTTGCCAGTAGACAAGGTTACAGCCTCTGCTTCTGCATCCAGCCCTGACTAGCCACTGAAGGCCCAACTTCCATGCATTCCATTCCAAGCAGCAAAAAAACTTACATTTGAGCACTCCACACATCATGAACATCATGGGCACCACAGCTGCAGACACCAGCACACTCGACCAAACAAAAATGGACCAGCTGATCAACAGAACCAAAAGAAAACAAAAAGAAAGTAAAAGTGCAAAACGGGAGCAGGAGAGGCTTCTACCACACGAGGCACCACCATCTTGGAATATGTCCTTGAAGCAAAGCAAATTCTAAGTAAAAGATTAATGCATGTACAAGAAGAATGTCACTATAATCAAGATGAGGAAAATATGTGTAATTTGAAATATATTAGCTGACTTTAAAATGTAAATCTTGGCATCCATAACTCGAACACACAATAAACAGATTATAATCAGTGACATGATCATAATTCTTTGCAGCGCATGGGGATTTATCTGCTCTGTATACTACTAGTTACAGGGGAAAAATGGCTGCGTGTTTTCCTGGCTTTCAGAACCATAAAACACTTAGCAAGCACTGTCAGAAAGGTAGTGCAATGCATTACACTCACCTTCATACCTCTCAACTGTCTAGATTTTCGCAGGACATCCAGATTGCTGCTTCATATTTTTGGTCTGTTCCTCATAAAATAAGAAGTTATGTACTCACCATAACGTTCCATCTGAGTAGGTAGCTTCATTTGTCTGCAACCTATGGGTCTTGGATCCGATATCGGATCCGAGCCGGCAACTTGTTTCATAGCTAATGGATCCGAGCTCCTAGCTCCTCCCCTCACCCATAATCCCCTGCCAACCCTCCATGACCTCAGATCAAGTTTGCCCCTCAATATGTACCCAAAAAGGGTATTCCAACTTACATAGATCCACTGAAGGCCAGGAGGAAGGCGGGGGGGATGGTTGCAGACAAATGAAGCTACCTACTCAGATGGAACGTTATGGTGAGAACATAACTTCTTAATCTGAAGTAGGGACTTCATTTGTCAGCAACCTGTGGGACAGAGTCCCCAGCTACCTGAATCTTGGGTGGCCATCATGGAAGGATATTGCGGAGCACCGCAGAGCCAAAGGATGCTCTCCCTCTAGAAATCATATCCAGTTTGTAGTGGTTAATAAAGGTATGAGATGAGGCCCAAGTGGCTGCCGAACAAATATCATCCAATGGAACTCTAGATTTGAAGGCCGCAGAAGTCGAGATGGAACGAGTGGAATGTGCGCAAACTCCTTCAGGTGCAGGTCTCCCAGAAGCTTGGTACGCTAGCAGGATACATTGTGAAATCCAGCGTGATAGAGAGACTTTTGATATTGCTTTCCCCAAATTAAATTTGGCAAAGGAAATGAACAGCTGGTCGGATTGTCTGTGACCAGCTGTTCTATGAGTATAAAAATGCAGCTGCCTATGAACATCTAATGAGTGCAGCTTGTACTCTCCTTTATTCTGATATTTAGGAAAGAAGACCGGTAAATTTATGGATTGATTTATATTGGTTTCTGATGCTATTTTGGGAAGGAAGGAGGGACTGATCCTGAGGTACACTCTGTCCGGATGAAAGATCAAATAAGGAGGCTTCACAGAAAGAGCTTGAAGTTCCGAAACTCTTTTCGCAGAAGTAATGGCTACAAGGAATGCTGTTTTCCAGGACAAGTATTTGAGATCTACTGAAGCAGCAGGTTCAAAAGGTGGAGCAGTCAGGGCTTGAAGAACTAGTGAAAGATCCCAAGGTGGTACGGCTTCTTTTATAGGGGGTCTAAGCAAAAAGGTGCCCTTGAGAAAGGTTTTACACAATTTGGCCGACATCAAGGGCCCTGTGTCATGTCCCACATGGTAATGGGAGATGGCAGCCAATAGCACTTTGACAGTTGAGCAACTAGCGCATTCCTGAAAAAGTTTGGTTAGGAAGTCTAATATGGATGGAAGAGGAGCTATAAAGGGATCTAGATTATGATGCTCCGCCCAGATGGAGAAACATTTCCATTTACTGCGGTACACTTTCCTGGTGGAGGGCTTATGCGCTGCCACAAGGATGGCTTTGACTGGTGAAGAGATACCGGGAGTCCTAACTAGGAGTGGAACTGGAGCAACCACGCCATCAGCTTCAGATTGTCCAGATTTGGGGTCGGTAAGTCCGACGGATGGGAGATTAGATCCGGACTGGGATCCAGAATCCAAGGGGGATTCACTAGGTGAGACCACAGGTAAGGGAACCAAATTTGCCGAGGCCAGAATGGGGCAATGAGGATCATCCTGCTCCCCAACCGCGAGGCTTTCTGTAAGAGCTGCAGCATCAGGGGTAGAGGAGGATAGGCATAAAGTAGACCGGGTGGCCAAGCATGCACCAGAGTGTCTCTTGGGGTTTCCCCTGGAGGGGGAATCAGAGCGAAGAAATTGCAGCATTTGGTGTTTGAGGGAGAGGCAAAAAGATCGCACCAGGGTTGCCCCCATATTGTGAATATTTGCTTCGCTACTAGTGGGTTGAGAGACCACTCGTACGGGGTAAGAAGGGTGCGGCTGAGTTTGTCCGCTAGGATGTTGGCCCGCCCCGGAATGTGCATTGCAATCAGAAAGCGGTTGGTGGAAATTGCCCATTCACACACTCTCATGGCTTCGCGGCATAGAGGGTAAGACCTGGTTCCCCCCTGTTTGTTGATGTACCAGACAACCGACATGTTGTCCGACTGAATTGCAATTGTTCCTACGGGGAGGAGATTCTGAAGTGCTTGCAACGCGTACAGCACCGCTCTCATCTCCAGAACGTTGATATGCAGGGAGGTCTCTGTATCATTCCACGTGCCTTGGACGGTCCTGCCTGAATAATGCCCCCCCCACCCGAGGCGGGAGGCGTCCGTGGTCACTGTGGCGAAAGGGGGAGAGGTGCAGAAGGGTCGGCCCGTATGGAGGTCTGGAGCATGGGGCCACCATAATAGAGCCCTCCTGCAAGCCTTGCTGATAGCAATGGGGTGATGGAGAGGAAAAGACAGAAAGGACCATTGTACTAGAAGGGTCCACTGCAGTACCCGCATGTTCAGATGGGCGCATGGAAGGAGCGTTATCGCTGCCGCCATGGAGCCCAGCGCCCTCAGGACCAATTCCGCAGGTGGAGTCTCTGATTGGAGGATGGCCCGCACATGAAGTTGCAAATTCCGTAGTCATTCCGACGTCAGGAAGGCTCATAGATATCTGGTGTCTATTCTGGCTCCTATGAATTCTATGACTTGTGTCGGGGCCAGAAAGGATTTGTCAGCATTGATGGTGATGCCTAACTGTGGGGCTAGGCGGAGAAATAAATCTCTGGCTGAGCAAAGTAGATGCCTTGTTGGGGCGGTCAGGAGCCAGCCGTCCAGGTACGGAAAGACCTGTATTCCCTGGAGTCTCAGGTGGGCCGCAATCACTGCTAATACCTTGGTGAACACCCTGGGGGCTGTGGTGAGGCCAAAGGGAAGGACCCTGAACTGGTAGTGACTGGCTCCCAGCCGGAAGCGGAGGAACCTCCTGGATCGTCTGTCCATTAGAATGTGGTAGTACACATCCTTGAGGTCTATAGAGCACATCCAATCATTCTCCCTTAGAAGGGGGAGAATAGATTGAAGAGTGACCATTCGGAATTTTTCCTTGGTTACCGACAGGTTCAAATGGGACAGGTCTAGAAACGGTCTCAAGTCCCCCGTCTTTTTTGGCACCAAAAAGAAACTGGAGTAGAACCCTAATCCGAGCTGGTCTTGGGGGACGGGCTGGATGGCTCTTTTTCTTAGCAACTGCTGAATTTCTGCGGGTGCAGCCTCCCTCTGATCGGGTGGTACATCGGGGAGGTTCTTGAATTTGGGGACATGAAGTAATGGGATTTTGTATCCTCTGGATATAATTCAAAGCACCCAGCGGTCTGTCGTGATGGACTCCCATGTCGCTAGGTGCTCCGAGAAGCACCCCCGACTGCCTCCAGAGTGGAGCAGTCGGGCAACCCTTCAGGGCTGCTGCGTGGGTCGGTCAGAAAAAGGTTCTCCGGACCCAAAGTTTCTCGGAGCCCCTCTGCCCCTGGGGCGGCGTCCTCCCTGTCCTCCTCTGCCACGGAAGGACTGGTTGCCCAGAGCGGATTGGGAATGCTACGATTTCCAGAACCACATCTTCTTCTGACCCTTTTGGTTCTTCAAAAAGGACCGCTGGGGAACAGAGAAGCGGACTCCAACGGCAGACAACGTCTTCCCGTCCTTCTCGCTCTGGACAAGTGTCTCGCGAACTGTTTTGCCAAACAGGACAGAACCATTGAAAGGGGCATTCGCAAAGGACGCTTTAGAGGGCTCCGCAAAGTCACAATAACAGAGCCAGGCCTGACGTCTCATGACTAGGCCCGCTCCGCTAGTTCTAGCGGCTCCCTCGTTGGCATGGGACAATAGCCGCATAGAGGTATTTGAAATGGATCTCAGAGTGGCCATTCAGGTGGAGTACAATTGTTTGTCATCCGCCGACATGGACTCAGGGGGTGATCTTGGGGAGCCTTCCCCTTCATCCAAGTCCGTGTCCTCAGTTAAGGACTCAGGGGAGTCCACGTGCCTCCTCTTGCACTTGTGCTTGCGGGGCACTTCCTCGGGGGGGCTGTCCAAGGAGGTCTCGCCAGCAACATCCTGTTCCAATGGAACAACCTGGGACATTGAAGCAGGCTGTCCCTGAGGCCGGGTGATGGAAGCCTGGCTCAGCAGAGAGGGAGTGCAGGGTGGAGCCGAGACAAGGGCCGGGGGTCCGGATGCTCTCGACAGAGCCCTCTCCACTACATCGAAGGCCGAGGGTGAACCGCTCTCCCTGGGCTCCGAGAGCCGGCTCCCACTCGGATCCGATGAAGGGATTGGAACCGGCGCCGAGACCATCGGATCCTAAGGACCAGTGCGCTCCGACCTGGACGGAGCCGAAGGCACACTGAATCCCTCGGATCCGAAGCTCGGGCCACGGCTCCAAGAGGTCGGATCCGACAGACTCGAGGGCAGGGTCGGATCCGAAGTACCAAGTACTGTCGGCGCTGACCCACCCCCGGCTCCGACGCTCTGAACCCCGGTAGCGGGTCGGAGAAGGAGCAATTGGAGCAAAAAATGGTGTTGAGCACTCCCATCTGCAGCTGGGCCTGGATGAATCTTCGCATCATCCGGTCCAAGTCTGCATCAGACATGCTGAATGTTGATCTCGAAGAGGCCACCGAGGCAGGCCTGGAATGCCGCCTCGATGACCTCGATGGAGATCGGGCCTCCTCCTCCTCGGGCCCTGGGGAGAAGCAAGGAGATCGGAGCCGAGGAGGAGGAGACCTAGAAGCAGTGGAGGGAGAAGCCCACTTAGCTGGAGGGGCCGAAGTGGAGGCCTCGGCCCGCTGCTTGTGGTGCTTCTCCCTCTGTTTCTCCCTCCTAACCTCCCTGTCCTCCGGCGCTTTAGCAGGAGTTTGAGTCCCGGCCGAAGGAAGGGGGGCAGGAGTGGCAATAACCACAGCCTGTGGTAGTGCCACGGGAGTAGCGGAGGCCGGAGCCGAGTCCGGGGGCAAAAGTCCCGCCAGGACCAGCTTCGACCTCCGTTCTTTCAGTGCCCTGGGGTTGAACGCTGCACAAATGGTACAGCCTGAGGTGAGGTGTTCAACCCCAAGGCACCGAGTGTGGCCATCAGCCAGGGAGAGCTTATGGCCACACTCGGTACATTTAGAAAAAATGGCTTTTGGGGCCTCAGCCATACTTTAAAGAAAAAGGAGTGCTACACAAACACACAGGCCCCAAAAACACAAACACACACACACTCACTAATGACCAGCGAAGGGAGGGAAAAACTATGTAAAAAAATAAATATTACAGGGAACCTAACTCTTACACACTTTTTTTTTTTTTTTTTAAAATTAAAGTAGAGAAAATTTGACTAAGAAAAACAGACTTAACTGACGATTTCGCTAGAACTCAAGGAATCCAGCCATCCACAAGCGCGGCAAACTAGATCTGAGGTCATGGAGGGTTGGCAGGGGATTATGGGTGAGGGGAGGAGCTAGGAGCTCGGATCCATTAGCTATGAAACAAGTTGCCGGCTCGGATCCGATATCGGATCCAAGACCCACAGGTTGCTGACAAATGAAGTCCCTACTTCAGATTATGTGGTTTTCAGAAAAACCACTGAAGACTGAAGTCACTGAATAATGGCATACATTTCAAAAATTACAATTGTGTAAGATCGTACCATAATGGTAAATGTCCTCCTCTTCACTGTTCCAGTATTCTTTACAATAGGGATCCATAATAAAACACCAAAATGAAGAAACTTGTCACAAAAAAAAAAAAACTCCAACACGTAGCAGAAAATAAACGCCAACCACAGAGATGGAAAGTCAAACGCTTTAATTCACATATCCCGGTACCTCGGCAATTCACTAATTTAAATTAAATATTTAATTGAAACTATTTCTTGAATTTGCCTTAAATGCTTTCAAACACAAAGCATTCAGGCAGATGTAAAAGCTCCATTTTCACAAAAAGTACCCATAAATCTGCCACTTGAACTTGATGATAATTTAACAATAAAAATTCACATTATCTGATGTCCAAGAACAAAACATACAACATAGATGAATGTGTTTGAAAGCAGTTAAGGCAAGTTCAAGAAATAGTTTCAATTAAATATTTAATAATTAATTGGTTAATAGATTAATGAGTTCATGTGTTTGTATTTAAGGAGATGGGTTTGTTTGATGTATTGTCCCATTGAAGGCGAATTGCTGAGGTACCAGGATATGTGAATTAAAGCGTTTTACTTTCCATCTCTGTGGTTGGCGTTTATTTTCTGCTACGTGTTGGAGTTTTTTTACAATAGGGATCCCCTGCCAAGGGCGACCAGACATCCGGCGAGTATACCAAAGCCTTTAGATTGCTTTAAGGTATGACGTACGTCACCCACATGCTTCCTGCATGTAGCGTACAGCATAAAGGTGACAACCAGACGTACCATCCTCAGAACTGAGAGCCCCAGTAGGAATGCCAGTCCAAGGAAATAAGAGGTAACCACTACATCTCGATCAGAAAAGAACTGAGGGAAGGAGGGAGTAAATACTGCAACAGTGAAGAGGACATCTACTGTTGTGGCAAGATCTTACACAACTGTACTGTGTCCTTCCATTTCACTCTTGCAGTATTCTTTACATTAGGGAGAGTGCAAAAGCTCAGGAAGAAGACTGAGAGGAGGAAGGGCCTGCAGAGTCCTCTAGGAAGCCATGAAGAATGGTGCTGACCTAACTAGCTCTGGCCCTAGAAATCATATCCATCTTATAGTGCTTGGCAAAACTATGCACAGAAGACCAAGTAGCTGCCTCAAGAATACAGTTAGTATCCAAACCCTTGAAAAAAGCACCAAAAGAAGGCAAAGCCCTAGTAAAATGAGTCTTAACAAAAGAAGAAAGGCTCTTGTCATGGAAGGTATAACAAAACGTAATAACTTTAGAAATCCAAAAGAAATAGCTTGCTTGGAAACAGCCTAACCTAAGGATCTGAGTTGTCTATATGTACATCCAAGGAGTGAATCACCCTCTCACTAGCAGATTGCAGAGAAGGGAAAAAGGTGGGCAAATGAATAGACTGATTAAGAAACAGCTTATTCACCACTTTGTGCATAAAAAAGGATTAGTACGAAGGAAAACCCTGTCCTTATGGAAAGCTAAAAAAGGAGGACAAGTCATAAAGGCTTGCAGCTCAGGCACAGGTCTGGCAGAAGTAAGGGCTAACAAAAGTACAGTCTTACAAGAACAATGCTGCAAGGAAGCTGAAGCTGCAGTCTCAAAAGGAACTTGGTAAATCAAGTTTTTTAAAACAAAATTATGATCCCAGGGAGGAGAGGTAGGCCTCCTGGGAGGTCTAGTATGAAGGACACCTTTAAGAAACTTAGCCTCAAATCGATTAGCTAAAGGGGGTGATAAAAGCAAACAAGCAGAGATAGCTGATAAGTGGGCCTTAACAGAAAAATAAGCCAACCCAGCATTCAGTAATTAACACAGATAAGATAGAATTAAAAGAACATCCACAGAACGTGGATCCAGGTTATGAGGAAGACACCAAACAGAAAACCTCTTCCACCTGGATAAGTAGAATTTCCTAGTTATGGGCTTCCTGGCTTTTTATAGGACCCTAAGCATGTCCTCAGAAAAAAGGTATCTGTATGGAATCAAAATCCTATCACCCACAGTGCCAGCTGAAAACTGGACAGTAAGGATGGATGACAGATCCCTTGTCTTGTGTGAGTAGGTCCACCCTGTCAGGTAAGTTGTAATGACTGCCCATGGCCAAATGCAAAAGAAGAGGGAATGTCTGTACCAAACAAAGTCACCAGCAAGAGTTTGACAGCATCCTGTTGTATTTTGAAAAGGACATTTGGAATAAGGGGAAGGACAGGAAAGGCATAAAGAAACATCCCCTTCCAAGAAAGAGAGGGCGTCCACCTTCCAGATCCGAAAATCTGGGACACTGGCATAAAACAGAGGAAGTTGTCTGTTCAGAGGGGAGGCAAACATATCTACTTGAGGAGTACCCCACTGGTGGACAAAGTCCAGAAATACATCCCTGTGAAGCATCCAATCGTGGGATTGTATTATGGACCTGTTCAGCGAGACTGCCACATTATTCTGACCTGAGGGAATATACAGTGCCTGAAGAGTCACACAGTACTGGATAGCTAGTTCTCACACTAGAACAGCCAACTGGCAAAGGAGGTAAGATCTTGTCCCCCTCTTGCTTGTTGACACACCACATCACTGTGGTATTGTCTGTAAACATCTTGAGAGGCCTTGGAGAGAACATAAGGTGAAAAGCTTGAAAAGACAGCAGAAGAGCTTTCATCTCCTTTACATTGATGTGGTCTTTCCTTTGTTGAGGGGATCAAAGACTCAGCACCTTTGGAGAGACAAAGGATGCTCCCATTCCCACGTCTGAAGCATCTGTAAACAGCTCCTGAGAGGGAATAGGGGGCTGAAAAGGGAGCCCTGGATTGAGAGTCAACTGCTGAATCCACCACTGAAATTCAAGCTTGAGGCATGCAATAGGAGAAACTAAGAAGTCCAGGGGATGAGAATGCTGAAGCCAAACCTTTAGAAACCACAGAAGTTTTCTCATATGCAGTTTGGCAAAAGGGAGCATAAGAATGGTGGAGGCCATAAAACCTAGAGCTCTCAAACTTCCTTGCTGTGATTAAGGCCAGAGGAAGAAGAGATTCAAAGAAAGCAATGAGAGTCAAGGCCTTGGGAGGAGGAGGAAGGGATGCCAGCACTGGAATAGTCTGGATCCTGCACCCCAGAAATATATGATCCTGTGAAGGAGTCTGAAAAGACTTTTGGAAACTTATACTGAACTTTGGAAACTTATACTGAACTTAGTAAAACAAAGGCCGGCACACAAAAGTATAAGGTGCCTATAACATATATCGGTTTTTGGTCCAAAGTTGCTAAGCCTTCCTTAGTGTTAAATATCATACAGTGAAACAAAGCCTGATATGCATTGGTGTAACAACACAACACAATAAAAATCCTGCTGATTGGTTGGCTATAAGTGTTCATTTAAACCTGGTGGAAATAATCCCCTCAGCTTAATAATCCACTTTTTCTCTTTTTTATTCAATATATTGTGCCAATCTGATTTATTAACCTGGTCCACAACTATTCTATCAATGATGGTGAACCTGAAAGTGGCTGTAGTGTGTACCAAAGAATGTTTGAATAATGCCATTGTTTGGTCTTTTTTGCCTGATATCACTGAGGTGTTCCGATATCCGTAACCTTACCGGGCGGGAGGTCTGACTGATATAAAAAGCGGAACACGTGCAGGTGGCCAGGTATATAAACCAATCAGTTCCACAACTGGCCAAAAATCTGATGTCAAAGACCATCCTCGTATTTCTACTTGTGAACTGTTTGGACTTGGCCACCCTAACACAATACCCACATGGATAACAACCCTGCAACAACTCCCCAGTTAAAGTGGCTTGGGATTGTTCCCCCCAAATCAGACCCTGTTTGCAATGGTTAAAGTACGAGACCAGGGATTTGCCTCTGCAATAGGAAAAAAAGGCATCTATCATTAAGGATGCCTGATAATCTCTCAGCCGTTAATAATATGTTCCACTGTTTGTTACCACTATCTAATACATTGGTATTGCGTCCAAAGGTAGTTACCAATCTGAGTACAGGTTGGCCAAGTTGTTGTTTGTCCTTATACAACAAAAGGTCATTCCTATCTTATGAAGATGCCAAATTACCGGCAGTAAAAATCATGCCAGTTTTGTATCCCCAGGACTTAAACCTATTAATAAGGTCCTGTTTTTAATGATGGTATTTATCATGGTGGAAACAAATCCGTCTTATACGAAAAAACTGTGATTTGGAGATGTTGCATGTAATGTGGGGTGGATGAAAGCTAGAGGCATGTAATAATGAGTTATACTGTGGATACGTACGAAAAACCTGAGTATTTAAGGTGTGATCCAGATTTCTGGTGATCAAAACATCCAAAAAAGTAATTTGATCAACATTATAGTTGACAGTGAACTGGATGCCGCACTTATTACCACTGCTGTATTCCATAAACTCATACAAATACCCCTCATCAGCTTTCCAAACCATTCAGCAATCATCTAGCTAGCGTCTCCACATTTCAATTTCCTATGGGTGCCATTATAAATCAATTGGCCTTCCACATAAACCATAAAAAGGTCAGGGGGCAAAGAAAGCCCCCATAGCCGAAACATGCACCTGCCAAAAACACTTGCCATGATAACAGAAGGTATTTTTTGTGAGTACATGTTCAGCAAGGCAAATAAGAAATGTGTTGAAACTGGGTGGATAGAGCTCAGCCTAGTAAAGCCAGTATTCCAAGCCTAATAAACCCGACCAATGAGGAATACTGGTATACAGAGACGCTACATCAAGGGTGCATAACAACCAATCTGGTTAAAGTTGTATATCCAAGATTATGTGTAGAAATTGGGTGGTGTCCTGGATCCGAGCTCTAACATATCTGAGAAGAGGCCGAAGATGTTGTGCCAAAAATTGTGACAATGGTTCTGTAACAATCCGCGACCAGATACAATTGGTCGTCCCATCATATAAGTTTTTGTGGATTTTTGGTACCAGGTATAAATATTGATGCCTAGGATTAGGGACAGTTAGATGGTACAAAATTGACTGAGAAATAATGCCTTCATCCTTGGCTGACAAAAGGAATTGGTCAATTTGTTGTGTGAATTTAGGACCAGGATCCAGGGGCATATGCATATAATAACGGCCATTACTCAATTGTCTCTGAGCCTCAGCATCATATTTGCACCAATCCATAATCACTATGGCCCCACCCTTATCAGTTGGTAAAAATCACTAGATCCCTATTTTGTTGCACGTCCCAAATGATCTGTTGTTCACTCCTTGAAAGGTTGTGGGGTCTGATCCTAAATTCCTGGGACCGAAAATGTAGATCTTTGAGAACCATATGTTGAAACATGGACTGAATGTTGCATAGGTGGCATGAACGTGGACTTCCGAAATTTAAAAATGTTAGGATCCAAAATGTAACGTGAGATTCAATAAGCGACAAAAAATCAATTTCATCCTGTGCTAGAGTCTTCTGAGACAAAAAAAGCGGGTACAAAGTTGAGTCCTTTATTAAGTTGCAGTTCAGATTGTTTAAGTGATGTTTAAGAAATATTCAAAACATTACTGCAAGTATCTATTTGTGTGTCATCGCTTTCAATAGAGTTTCTACATTGTTGATTCCTGTGATGCTTTCACCATCCCCTCCGTACCCTCCTCCTAAAGGGGTATTAGAATTCCTACGTTTTGGGGCTGGAGGTGCTGCAGTATATTGTGCCTCAGAATCCATCATGGAAGAGGGGTCCATCCACTGATGTCCCACTCAATGAGTTTTTTTTTTTTTTTTCCAAACTGACCTGGGCCTCTTCCTCTTGAAAGGTTTCTTAACCACATTACTGAATTTAACATTTTTGTTAGACCAAAAGGCTTACCCCGCTCATAATCATCCCTGTCACTCTGAAATTTTCTCATTTTCCTATCCTTCAATTGTTCTTCCAAAGACAATAGTTCTGCCTTAGCTGGTTGAGGCAAGTGGTATAACATGCCTGCCCCTCAAATTTTCTAGTTTCCTCACAAATAAAGGCTACTTCTGTAATGCTTGAATCTATAGATCGATCATAATATGCAATAAGGGGGTCTACAAAACCCATGGATGCCTTTTGCTGAACAAGGGCCCATTGTTCTGCAAGTTCCTCATCTAGATGAGCTACTAGGGCTTGAATCCGGACCCTTAATCCCCTGGGGGAAATCCCCTTGGTTTGGTATACTTTAAATAATCTTAAGTGCCAGACATTTATTTATTTATTTTACATTTGTTGACCGGGAGAATCCGACTGGATATATGTCCATTTTCAGCGGAGGCCCGGGGAGAAAAGCTCCACATTTAGAGTAAATTACATACATGTTAAATAGATACATATTAATACATTATTGTAGTAACAAACAAAGTTAGAGAAAAAGGGCATATCATATATGTAATTAATAAAAAAAAAATGTCTGCTGGATAGCATTCATAGAGAAGACATAATTGTGAAACAGATAGATACAGACAAAAGTGTAATTATACTTATACTAGTTAATCAACTTTTCAAAGGAGTGAGAAGAGTTATAGGTAGAATAGAGAGGCTGGAGAGAATCTTAAGGGGGTAAGAGAGAAGGTCAGGAGAGTACAACAGAAGGAGATTGCTTGATAGAGGAAAAAAGAAGTAGGCTTATAGGAAGAAGTTAATCTGGATATGAGCATTGGCAAAGCCAGTGAGACTGGAAATGTTGGGTAAGACTTTTTTTGAATTGAGGTAGGGAGGTAATGGTGGTAATACTGGGTGGGAGGGAGTTCCATATCTTACCAATGGAATTGGCAAATAGAGCATCTCCTCCAGAGTTACAGGATTTGACTGTTTGAATGAGTGTCCTACACGAGGACCGAAGGCTATTTAGATTGATGTATGGTATGATTAAATTCTCCAGTGCTGGAGACTTTTCAGGGTGTTTGAGTATTTTGAATGCCTCAATGAGTTGATTTAGCTGGAGAAGGTTTGGGAGTTCTAACCAGCCGAGGTATTTTAGGTTAATACAATGATGAGTTCTGTATGGTTTACCAGTTGCAAATCTGGCTATATGATTGTAGGAGCATGATAGTTTATTTAGGTCTGATTTATTAAGGTTGGTAAACATTGGAGAGGCGTATAGAAGGGTAGAGAGTAAATGCGAGCGAGCAAGGGTAACTTTTGCAATTGGTGTTAGAAAGGATTTGATTCTATATAGTGACCCCAGTTTCTTGTTAACGGTCTTAATGGTTTGATTAATGTGGATGTCGAATTTGAGTTTATTATCAATGGTCACCCCTAATAGTTTCGTGTGGGAGTCTGGGGAGATAATTGTCCCATTATTGGATTGTATGGTAAAGGAGTTGTTAGGGAGTTTTTGGGTTGGATGGAAGAGTAGTAATTTGGTTTTCTTTGGATTCAGTATTAGCTGCCGTCCAGATAGCCACTTTTCTATTGCTGTAAAACAGCTTTGGGTTTTAGATAGTAGTGTGTCAAGGGATTTGTCAGAACATATTAATGTCGAATCATCGGCATATTGAATACAGGTGGCCTCAGGGATGGCTTTATGGAGGTCATTAATAAAGACTGAAAAGAGAAGTGGTCCCAGTATGGACTCCTGAGGAACTCCAATGGTGTTTGGAAGGAGGTTGGAGAGCTTATTTTGCCAAAGCACTGCTTGCTTCCTGCCAGAGAGATAGGCCTGAAACCAATCTAATGTTAGGTTATCCAGGTGGAGATTTCTTAGGGTATCATGGAGTAGTCGGTGGTTGACCATGTCAAAGACCTTTGATAGGTCCAGAAAGAGTGCTGAAGATATTTTTTTGTTATTCCGGTTATGGTTTATTATGTCAGTAAAAGAGATGAGGGCTGTAGTAGTGCTGTGATTGGGTCTAAAGCCATGTTGAGAGTTGGTCAGGAGATTGTTCTGGGTAAGATAGTGAAGGAGTTGTTTGTGTAGACATTTTTCCATGATTTTGGCTAGTGGTGACATTATGGCTATAGGCCGGTAGTTTGATAATTCTGTGGATAAGCCACCTTTATGGAGTGGGATTACGTATGATATTTTCCATATTGAGGGAATTGTAGATTCAGAAATGGTACGATTGATAAGCATAGAGATGGGGTAAGCTATATCATCTGCCGCTAGTTGTAAGTATTCAGCTGGCAGAAGGTCTGCGGAGAGGGTGCTTGGTTTGAGCTTTTGAAGTAAGGATCGAATGAGGGAAGTAGAGACTGGTTGTAGGTGGAAAGTGTGCAGAGTTTTTGGAGTGAGTTCTGTAACAGTGGAGGCTGTGGTGGATAGTTGGTTAGCTAAGGCTTGGATGGTATCCGTAAAGAAAGTGTTAAAGGTGTTGGCTACTTCTTTGGGGTTTTTATCTGATATTATTTCTGGGGTAGGAGTGGAGGATTTCCCTGGATGGAGAAGGTTATTTAAACCTGCCCAAAATTTTTGAGGGTTGTTTTGGTGTTTATTTTGAAGTTGGCAGTAGTAGTTTCTTTTGTCCATTAATATGGCTGTTTTTGTCATATTTCTTTGCTGCTGGAATTTAATGCGGTCTAGGGGTGATTTGGTTGTACGCCATTTTTCCCAGGATTTGTTTCTGAGTTTTATTTTAGATTTAGAGTCTTTTGTAAGCCAAGGTGTAATATTTGTTTTAGTTTTGATTAGTCTTTTTGGGGCAAGGGTATCAAGTATGGTTAGGAAAGTGGTATTAAATTTAGAAACTGCCTCTTCTAGGGGGAGATACTTAAGGGTTGCCCAGTTACAGGATCTAAGTTCCATTTTAAATTTTGAGAGGTCAAAATGTTTCTTATTTCGAATTGACTTATACGTGGGAGGTGTAGGACTACCTGTTTTATTTTTCCTTATGTATGTTATAAGGTGATCGCTGAGTTCATTTGGGAGGGTCCCAGACATATACATTTGGGGTTGGCTGTTAATAAGGATCCAGTCTAGGATACTCTCTTTTTGGTTAGAGTTCCCAACTCTGGTAGCAGAAGTGATGGTCTGAGAGAACCCATGAAGATTAATATGGGTAGGGTTAGTCTCTGAGGAGCATAGGTTCCAGTCAATGTTAATATCGCCCAGGATTATAGATTCCTGTGGGCAGTTATTGGATAGCCAGTTTAGGATGCTCTCCAATGTGTCAGAGTTTTTCCCAGGGGGGATGTACATTACAATTAGATTAATACTTTTTTTTCTATTTAGCTGTAGTTTTAGAGCAAGTATCTCAGCATTAGAGATTTGGGGTGGTTGAGTAGGGTTAAAAACGACATTTAGATTGCTTTTGTAGAGCACTGCAATACCACCACCCTTTTTTTAATGCGGTCAGCTCTATGTATATTATAGCCCGGTGGTATAATCTCATTGTCATTTGTCCCTGGTTTTAGCCAAGTTTCTGTTAAACACATAATATCTGGGAGGTGAGTAGCTAATAGAGCATGTAGATTGTGTATCTTATTGTTGATGCTTCTAATGTTTAAGTGGTAGATTTGGAGGGAGTTAGAATATCTTGGAAAAGGTGGTGGGCTATTAGAGTTGTTTTTTTCTGTGGGGCCAGGGTTCGGGTGGACATCACCATCTTTAGTGATGTTTTTTCTGAGATATTCCATTAGCCTCATAAGTTTCTGCAGCAATTTCTGACCTTGTTTAGATTTGGGGCGTGTTTGGTCTGGTTTATAAGGGCAGTAGTAATTAGAATTAGCAGTTTTACAGTGTAGTTGTTGGGTTATGTGATTGATACTACACAGGGGTAGGGGAGCTTTAGTTTGATATCTGGGGTAATGGAAACCTGAGTAGGGCTGATCTTCATATTTGGTTATAAGGTACAGTATTGTAATTACTGGTAGTAAAAAGGATATAATTTTTAGTGTTGCCCTTCTTTTTACCTGTAGGGTGGATTTTGTTATCTTTGAGCTGGGGTGCATTGCTCTAGGAGGAATGTAGGAGCCTTTACCTTTTAACGTTTGAAGGGGAGGGAGGTTTTGGTGTTTGAAAGGGGGTGGGGGTAACAGTGAAGTGAGATTTGGTTGGCTTAGGAAAAAAGAGGGGTGTGGCTACCTAGCTATAAATGTAGGACTACTGGGGGCGGGTGGGATTTGGGGGCAGGGCGGGGTGCGGAGCGAGCCCGAGGGCGAGCGGAGCGGGGTTTTTCCAGTTCCAAATTGACTAGGGGCAAGTGGAAACAGGCAAGAAGAATTTTAATACAGCAAGTAACCCAAAACACAATATACTCTAACTGTGTTTTATGAGCTCTTTTTGATTCCAGAATCTTTGGGAGATGTAATTTTTAGTTCAATTTTTTATGGATTTTACTGCCGTTTCTTTGAACCCAGTACACCAGCGGTTCTACATATATATTTGTACTTATTTCTTAGCTAGACATTTGGTAAGTGATTAACCTTGTTTTTTTTCACAATTGAAGGCACCAAGAGATGAGAGCTTGGCTGTGGGTACTGTTCAGTTTTAGCGACTCTCAGGATAGGTAGAATATAGCCAGCGGGGAGAGTAGAAAGGGTAGTGCCTGTAAGGAAAACGCAGATACATAGACAGGGTTTTTATCATTCCCTTTACATTTGCAGTTCAATTGGCAAGTAGTATGCAATGAAAAATCATAATTATTGGGTAAAGTTCAATGTTTAAAACACAGCGTTAGCAATACTCTAGTACGTTATCAATAAGTTGAAACCTAAGTATAGTCATTCAAACACTCTCAGAGTGTAAACATTTACTGCGTAGTCTAATCCTTGGTTCGTAACACCCTCATACTCTTTGCTAATTGTTGGAAAATTGTTGAACATGCATTTTGTGGTTCAACCTTGACTCCCATATCATTCGGGTTCCTCCCAGGCCCTAAACCAAAAATCCCCAAGTCATCCCTATCAGCCGATAACCCCCTGAGGAGTTGAGTGAGATCCATGATACAATGATTTCTAAATGGGCCAAGATGACAAAGATGGGGTCCGTGCCAGTTAAAGAAGAAAATAGTTTTTTTTCCCTTTTTTAATATAGTTTCATCTACAAGAAAAGATTTATACTAGCAATGGTATAACTAAAATACCTCAATTCAAGGTAAAGGAGGGGAAGAAACGTTACCAACAATGGTAATGAAGATTACCAAAAAAAAAATTTTTAAATTTGGTAAGTACACTAGTCTAGATAGAGTGTATGGGAGGTACTAGTATATAATAAATGAAAGGGAAAAAGATTAAAAAAAAAAAAAATATATATATATATATATATATATATATATATATATATATATATACACACACACACACACACACACACAAAGTTTTTCAAACTGACTAAACTCAAAACGAGCTTGAGAGATCTCAATCCCCACTGAATCATAGAGCAGCAAACAAAATCTGAGATAATTCAGAGGCCAGGGGTGTTATGGGTAAAGGGAGGTGCTTAAGAGTCGGATCCTAGATTCTAGAGTAATGTGGCCAAGTTGGATCAGAGGATCATATCCGAACTCATTCGTTGAGGAAAAGATGAAAATGACAATCAGATCCTTCATTTAACCATTCATTGAAAATCTTTAAAAAAAATGTTCTTTTGCCAATCCCTTACATTTGTATACATTTCATACCCTAATCCATTTGGTCCTGCAGCCGAATCTATATTTGTTTGTCTTAATATTTCATCTAGCTAACATGCTAGCATTTAAAGAAATCTCCTTTTTCAAGTCTTTCTTCTTTTTCAGTTAACTTTTTTTTACTAGCCATGTTTTTTCACTACCTTTGTTTTTCTTGTACATTTTGTACTACTCTATTCATAATCTCTTCCTGAGTTCTATCTATATCTCCTTTCATATTTTTTATTTCTCTTATTATATTATCTTCCTTTACTAACCTGCGTAACTCAGTTCTACTGCTCCTTCTCCTAGTAAAAATTATATTTGCTTACATAACAATTCCTGTATTTTTTCATGATTTTTTTCATATAATTATTTTTCTTTGGCAAAGTACTTTCTATCTTTATGTTCTAAATCTTTCAGTGCATCATTATATGTTCTTTTATATTTTGCTTTCTCTATTTTTCTTACATCATATTGCCACTGTAAAAACATTTTCTTTAAATATCATCCAACATTCAGGCCAGTTTTTATATGTTCTCATAGTAATATGATCTTTCCATAACTGTATTAATCTCTTTCAGTCTTCATTCCATGCTTTCTCATTATCCTTTTCATATATTCCTTGTTTTCCTTTATATCCAGCCTCATTGCAAGATGATCAGAAAAAAGAAGTTAAGTACTCACCATAACGTTCCATCTGAGTAGCTGTACTTCATTTGTCTTCAACCTGTGGGTTATGGATCCATATCGGATTCGACACTACTGCATATCCAGCATCTCATCCGAGCTCCAAGCTCCTCCCCTTACCCATAACGCCCTGTCTCCTTCCTCCCTTCAGATCGAGTTTGTTGTCCAACAGACCTTACCACTACTGAAAACCCAAAATTCCTGAGCCAGAGCATGACAGAGGATGCCCCTGAAATGTTCATCTTCCATATGTATCGCCAGGACAATAACGATAAAGTAGGGGGAAGGAGGGGGGGATGGTTGAAGACAAATGAAGTAAGCAGCAAGGACGACTCCACTTTAGAAAGATCTGCTCCGCCACTGAGGGAATCAGAGACCACTTGTAAGGCATCAGGATAGATGTGCTGAGCCTGTCCGCTAGAATGCTGGACAGTCTTGGAACGTGAGTTGCCACTAGAAAGCAACCGGTGGAGATCGCCCATTCCCACACTCTCATGGCTTCACGACAAAGGGGGCAAGAACTGGTTCCCCCTGTTTGTTGATGTACCAGACCATCGACATATTGTCCCTAGAGGAAGATGGGGATGAAGGGCCTGCAATGCCAAAAGAACCACCCTCATCCCCAGGAAGTTGATATGCAAAATGGTCTTGTATGGGGACCACATGCCTTGAATAGTCCTTCCTGAGCAGTACCCCCTCCCAAGCTGCGAGGTGTCCATCATCATCGTGGTCTTGAGAAAGGATGGAAGAATGAATCTGCCACTGAAGAGAGTCCCTGCAAGTACAGGCTGAGACAACGGCAGATCTAATAGAGACCATTGAACGGCAAGGGTCCACTGAAGAATCTGCATGTTAAGGTGTGCTAAGGATAGCAGGTTGATCGTGGCTGCCATAGACCCCAACACCCTCAGAACTGTCTCTGCTGTCAGAGATTGGGCAAGAATGACGTACAGTTCGTGTAGCTTCAGGCTGTGCATCCTGTCTGGGGAGAGGAAAACTTTTATCTGGATAGTGTCCAACCGAGCCCCAATGAAATCTAAGACCTTGACAGGGGTCAGCGATGATTTGTTGAGATTGATGATGCCCAAACCCTGTGCTAGGGAGAAGAAGTAATCTCTGGCTTGGCAAAGTTGATGCTCAAAAAGGGCAGCGAAAAGCCAATCATCCAGGTAAGGGAAGACCTGAAACCTCAGGTGAGCCGCTACTGCTGTCATCACCTTGGTGAACACCATGGGGGCTGTGGTGAGACCAAAGGGAAGGACTCTGAACTAATAATGATTGGCTCCTAGCCGGAAGTGGAGAAACCTCCTGGAGTGCCCGTCCATCTTGCTATGGTAGTACATGCCCTGGAGGTCAATCGAGCACATCCAGTCATTTGCATACAGGCAGGGCAGGATGGATTGAAGTGTGACCATCCGGAATTTCGCCTTGGCCACTGACAGGTTCAATGTGGATAGATCCAAAATAGGTATAAGGTCCTCCGTTTTCTTTGGCACTAAAAAGGACCTGGAATAAATGCCTGATCCGTATTGGTTGAGGGGGGCAGGTTGGATAACTCATTTTATTATCAGCTTTTGTATTTCTAGTGCTGCTTCCTCCATTTGTGCAGGTGGATGTCCGGGAGGTGTTTGGGTGGATGGGGCGGTTCGAGGAACGGGATTGAATATCTCTGGATATGATCTGCAACACCCAGCGATCTGTTGTTATGGACTCCCATTCCGCTGGGTGTAGCGATAACCGACCCCCGACTGCCTCCAGAGAAGAGCAGTCGGGCAGCCCTTCAGGGCTGCTGTGTGGGTCTGTCAGAGAATGTTTTTTGAGACCCATAATTTCTCAGACCATCTCTCCTTCTGGGGTGGTGTCTATCAAAACCCCCTCTGTCTCTGGGGGATGGTGAGTCTTGAGTGTCTTGGGAAAATGCCTGAGACTTCCGGAACCACATCTTCTTAGCCCCTCGCTGATTCCTAGAAAATAATTTTTGAGGGGGAGAGAAGCAGATCCCGACAGCAGACCATGTCTTTCCATCCTTCTCACTCTAGACCAAAGTCTTGCATGCCGACTTCCCAAACAGGGAGGAACTGTCATACGGGGCATTGGTGAATGATGCCTTGAAAGGCTCCAAGAAGAGACAAAGCTGGAGCCAGGTGTGTCACCTAATGGCAACGCCTGTGCCAGCTGCCTTAGCAGCTCCCTCAGTAGCATGGGAGAGGAGATGCATGGAAGTGTTAGCAACTGATTTCAGACTGGCCATATGAGTGGAAAAGTCTTCTTGTCTCCCGTCGACATGGACTCCAGGGTCAACTCAGTGATCTCCTTCACTAGGTCTCGCATCAGCCGAATCACATGTGCCATGTAATTCAGCGCTCTTACTAAGAAGGTGGCTGAACCGTAGATATGCTCCCTGAATCAATCCAATGCCCTTGACTCTCAGCCAGGAGGATGGACTGGAGAGCTCTCCTGAGCGAGATCTTTCTTGGTGGCAGCTGCCACCACCATAGCATCAACTGGGGACACTTTGTTCCAACATGTCCTGTCTGAAGGGTGGCTAAGTACTTTATCAGGGTGCTTAGGGATAGGCTCCACCATATCCGGCTCCTTCCATGCCCAAGATGTTATTAGATCTACTAAGGGATCCGTGAGGGGACACCAAGGAAGTAGATGGACCTGTGCCGAATGCCTCTAGGAATACTGACTCAACTGAGGTTGGTTTTTGGATAGGCCACCCCCCCTTCGGCAAAGGAGTTCCATGATGTCTCCAAAGGAGACATCCTTGGGGGGTGATTTGTGGGAACCTTCCCCTTCCTCCAAATCAGTGGGGAGTCCAAGTTCCTCCTCTTACACATCCATTTGCGAGGGATCTCCTCAGTGGGAATCTCTGGGGAGGACTCGTAAATGTCTTGCTGATCCCCCACGGGGGCTTCCCGAGGCAAAACGGGCATAGGCTGTCCCTGAGATGGTAAGACGGTCTGGACCATACCCAAAACAGAGGGAGTCGGGGCAGAGTTCGAAGACGAGGTGGCCAAGGGTCTCGACAACACCGACAGAACCCTCTCCACAACATCAAAAACTGAAGAACGGACATCCTGAGCCTGGAGTCATTCCCCTCTGACCCAACAGAGGAGTCAGAGCTGAAACTCCAGGAGCAAAGATACCGAGGTGAATACTGCGTTCAGATACACTCGGAGCCGACAGCACCCCCTCGGATCTGACCCTGAGGTTACGGCTCCGAGAGCTCACCAAAGGCAATGACAGGCGATGAGGTAGAAGGTACCATCGGCGCCAACCCCTTGACCCTGAGGGTCCTCGGATCCAAGGGCTCCAAAACCGAAGGCTGGATCGGAGAAGGAGTGATCTGAGTAAAGAAAGATTGTGAGCTCCCCCCTCCAGAGGGAGAGAGAGCTGGCAAGACCCCATCTGAACTTGGGTGTGGATAAACCTCCGCATCATCTTATCCATCTCCATTTCGCTGAGGCTCCGGGTGGAGCGGGAGGATGAAGCTACTGATACTGGTCTAGAGTGCTGGTGGGGAGAAGTTCATATGAGTGACCAAATCCGGGATTCCGCGGGCTCCAGGGAGAACCTGGAGAATGGAGCTGGAGAGAACTAGGTCTGGTCTCTGGCCTAACCTTCAGCAGCAGGCCAGCGTTGAGCAGTTGGGAGACCGCTTCCTTGGCCTGTCTTTCTTGGACTTCTCCCCTTCCCCAGACCTCTTGGCGGGAGTATGAGTCCCAGAGACCGGGGAAGAGGTAGAAGCTGCTGTTACTGCACCTGAAGTGGGAGGGCGTAGGAGGTACAGTCCCCGAGGAGGGAAGTAGGCCCTTGAAAATAAGTTTATCCCTCCTGTCCTTCAGTGCCCTGGGATTAAACCCGGTACAGATAGGACAGGAGGTCTGTAGGTGGACTGCCCCTAAACACATCACGCAGAGGGTGTGGCCTTCTGCTGGTGATAACTTATGGCCACACTCAGTGCACCTTTGGAAACCTAGTTTAGGGGTTTCAGCCATGTCCCTAAACAGGCCCAGAACATAAACACACACAGTTGCACCAAAGAGGAAAGGGATTGACGGAAAGACAGAAAAGTTTTTTTTTTTTTTTTTAAATTCCGACTGCGCGGGGAGGATGGAGGGTAAAGCTAAGAGAAAAATTAGAGACACAAGGAAAATAAAAAAACTGCACTCACAAAAACCCGACGACTAGCCAAGAACTTGGGACCACGATGCTTACTTTTCCAGTGGCAAACTAGATCTGAAGGGATGAAGAAGACAAAGACAGGGGCATTATGGCTAAGGGGAGGAGCTTGGAGCTCAGATCAGATGCTAGATATGTGGCCGTGTGTGATCCGATACGGATCCATAACCTACAGGTTGAAGATCAGATGAAGTCAACTACTTCAGATATCCTGTTTCAACTACCTCCCCCCTCTTCCATAACTAAACCTTCTGATACTATAAAAAAAGAAGTTATGTACTCACCATAACGTTCCATGTTTGTAGTCCATCTCGCCCTTCATTCTTACATATGGGTTCAGAGCAAATCCTCTGCGCCGACTCGGCCGATTACAAAGCTCGAAGTCTCTCAGTTGGCTTGTGGCAAGGTAGGTATCCCATAGTGCACTAGTAAGAATCCCCAGATCTTGTTTGCTGCTGTCTAAAAAGTGATATAAGGTATTTCCACAAGGAAAAACAAAGATGAAAGGTCTCCAACCCTAGAGAAGATAGACACTATCTTGTCACCAGATCCTCCAAGGATACATGGATGGGGGTAGGTGGGTGGTTTCATAAGAATGAAGGGTGAGATGGACTACAAACATGGAACGTTATGGTGAGTACATAACTTCTTTATGTTCTGTAGTCCTATCTCGCCTTCATTGTTACATATGGGACAGCGTCCCTAGCACTTTTTTCTCGGGTGGCTCACGGGAATATACGCCTAAGAACCGTGGAACCAAAGCAGACTCTACCCCTGGAGGCCAAGTCCAATTTGTAATGAGTAATAAAGGTGTGATTGGTAGCCCAAGTTGCTGCTGCACATATACTGTCCATTGGAATTCTGACTTGAAAAGTAGCAGATGTGGATACAGATCTGGTAGAATGAGCTTTAATTTAAAACGGGACTTCTTTGCCATTAGAAGAGTAAATAAAAGACATACAATTTGAAATCCAGTTAGATTACATTATCTTGGAGACTGGCATACCTTTTCTCGTCTCCGAAAAGGATACAAACAATTGGTCCGATCTCCTAAACTCTTTGGTTCTATGTAGATAGAACCTTAACTGTCTGTGTACATCAAGCTGATAGAACTTATATTCTGCTTTGTTTGAGTGATTAGGAAAAAAGACTGGCAGTTCAATAGTTTGATTCATATTAGATTGAGAACAAACCTTGCAGATGAAGGATGGATTAGTATGAAGGGAAACTTTGTCTCTATGAAAAATCAAGTAAGGAGGTTTGACTGAAAGTGCTTGCAACTCTGACACTCTTCTGGCGGATGTAATGGCTACTAGAAAAATGGTTTTCCATGAAAGGAACTTAAAATCACAAGTATGTGCAGGTTGAAAAGGCAGGGAGGTAAGTTTAGAAAGATCAAAATTTAGATCCCGGGAAGATACAGGTTCTTGAAAAGGAGGTCTTAGCAAGGTAGTGCCTTTTAAAAATGATTTACACAATCTGTGAGCCATAAGATTAGGTTCATGTTATCTCAAATGAAAATTGGAGATAGCTGCTAATTGAACTTTGATTGTAGCAACAGCTGATCCCTGATGAAAAAGTTTGGTTAGAAATTCTAACACTAAGGGAATGGAGGCTGTGTAAGGATCTAAGTTTTTTCTCGTGCCCAGAGAGAAAATCTTTTCCATTTGCTAACGTACAATTTTCTCGTAGAAGGTTTGTGAGAGGACATCAGGATATGTGTAAATGCAGGGGAGAAATCATGAAGCCTGACTGGGGATGTGGAGCAGCCACGCTGTCAAGTTCAGGGTGTGGAGACAGGGATGGAAAGTGCCTGACATGTGTCAGAAGGTCTGGTACTGGGTCCAGAGTCCATGGATCATCCAGAAAGTGAGGCTCGAGAAAGGGGAACCAAATCTGACGAGGCCAGTAAGGAGTGATAAAAATCATTCTGCTACCCAAGGTCTTTGCTTTCTGGATTACCTTCGATATTAGCGGAAAGGGAGGAAAGGTATAAAGAAGTCCCAAGGGCCAAATGTGGACCAGTGCGTCTCTCGATGTCTCCCCCAGAGGGGGAAAAAGGGAGAAGTAGCTGCTGCATTTGGCATTCATTGGGCTGGCAAACAGATCGCAGCAAGGCTGTCCCCATTTGCGGAAAATCTGTTCCGTGACTTTCTGATTCAGAGACCACTTGTGAAGCATCAAAATTGCCCTGCTGAGTTTGTCGGCTATCACACTGGTTGTCCCTGGGATATGCCTTGCAACTAGAAAGTGTTGGGAAGATATCGCCCACTGCCAAACACGAAGAGCATCTCGATATAGGGGGTAGGATCTGATTCTGCCTTGTTTGTTTATATACCATACCACTGACATATTGTCTAACTGGATTGCTATTTTCCCTAGAGGAAGAAAGTCGTGAAGTGCTTGCAACGCTAGTAGCACTGCTCTCATCTCTAGGACATTGATATGCAAATGAGCCTCGTGTGCTTGCCATGTGTCTTGGACTGTCCTTCCTAGATAATGCTCCCCCCACCATATCTGGGAGGCATCTGTGGTCACAATAGCAACGGGTTGGCAAGAAATGAATGGGGTCCATATCGTTAGTTGACTGGACTGGATCCACCAACGAAGGTCCTTTTTGCAAGATTCTGTTATTAAAATTGGATGAGACAGAGGCAGTTGTTGAAGAGACCACTGGGAAAAGAGTAGCCATTGTAGAATTCTCATATGTAGTCTGGCTAGTGGAACTAGAGTTATAGTAGAGGTCATTGTTCCTAGAAGTTTGAGCACTGTCTTCACTTTGACTTTGTGTTGGGGAAGCAGGCTGTATATTTGTTGTCTTAGATTTTGTATTCTGTCTGCAGGAAGGCGAGCCATCATTGCGACTGTGTCTAATTCTGCGCCTATAAAAGTCACATATTGAGAGGGCGACAAGGCAGACTTTTCCCAGTTTATAGTAATCCCTAGCTGAGTGCAGACTTGGCTGGTTGAATCCCTGGCTTGTAGACGGTAGGTGCCTGGTGGTGGCAGTCAGAAGCCAGTCGTCCAGGTACGGAAACACTTGGAATCCAAGACGTCTCAAGTGAGCTGTTACAACCGCCATGCATTTGGTGAACACCCTGGGGGCTGTGGTGAGACCAAAGGGCAGAGCACGAAGTTGGTAATGACTGGCTCCCAGCTGGAAGCATAAATGACTCCTTGATGCTCTGTCCATTTTTATGTGGTAGTACGCATCTTGGAGGTCTATGGAGCACATCCAATTGTCTTTCCCTAACACAGGGAGTATAGACTGCAGTGTTACCATTCAGAATTTGGACTTCTTCACTGATTCGTTTATCTTGCTGAGATTCAAACTGGGCCCCTAGTCCCCTGTTCGTTTTGGCACTAAAAAGAACCTGGAGTAAGTTCAGAATCCTATTTGGTCCGCGGGGAAGGTTTGGATGACTCTCTTTTGGGGCAACTTTTGGACTTCTATAGTTGCTTGACCCCTGTGATTGGGTGGAACATCTGGGATTTTCTTGGTGGGATGAGGTGGAGAAGAGAAGGAGAGAAGGCTATGGAGTATCCTCTGGAAATTATTCTTTGTACCCACTTGTCTTGGGTGATGTCATGGCCAGGCTTCTGGGTACAAAGATAAGCGACTCTCGACTGGCTACAGAGAAGCGCAGTCGGGCTCGACGTCCACAAAAGGAATCGTGGCCACCCTGGTTTTGCGGACCCCCCCCCCCCGCCTCTAGGGTGATGTCTACTATTACTTCCTTCTCCTCTGCCTCTGGAGAAGTAATCACCTTGCGCTTCCGGGAAAAATCTCTGAGATTTTTTGAACCACATTTTCCTGC
Source organism: Protopterus annectens (assembly GCF_019279795.1). Lineage (NCBI taxonomy): Eukaryota > Metazoa > Chordata > Ceratodontiformes > Protopteridae > Protopterus > Protopterus annectens. The sequence continues at coordinate 948,995,799 of NC_056732.1, forward strand.
CTCTCTGACCTTAGGATATGGTGTACAAGAGACAGAAAAACGTAATCCCATGTCAAAGAGTTTTCCCTTCCTGCTCGCATCTGGTGAGTGTGTCTTTTACCTTTGGTGCAAACAGAGAGGAACCGTCAAAGGGGGCATTGGTAAATGTAGATTTGAAGACCTCCGCAAAATTACATAAGCGCAACCAGGAGTGTCTCCTAAGGGAAACTCCTGAACCCGCTACCCTGCTCTCGCTCCATCTACTGCCTCATGGAGGAGTTAACAATGGAGTTTAAGGTAGATAACTGAGCAGTAACCTTCTCAGGGACTCCTTCAGATAATGTACCCTGGAGAGTATCTCCTAGCTTCTTTAGGAGATCTCTTTGAAGCCTAGTAAAATGGGTGAGGTAATTCAGCGATCAGAGTGTAAAAGCCACTGAAGAGAAGATACGCTTCCCGTATCTGTCCATTGTTCGAGACTCCTTGTTCGGTGGGTGGACAGATGAGGAAGTTTCCGCTAGTTCCTTCTTTGTGGCTGCTGCCACCGGCATCTGCAGGCACACCTTTAGTCAAAAAACTCTTTCTCTTTGGGGGCTGAAAGAAATTTGTTGGGCCTTCTGGGGACTGGTTCCATGGCATCAGGAGTTTCCCACACCTTTCAACTGACTAAATCTAACAGCTCATCGAAAGGTGGAGATACCCAAGGCTGAAGGTTTAGACCCAAAAGCCTTCAGGTACACAGACTTCTCATCAGAAGGGGTGACAGTGGGCCAGCCGCCTCTCTGTTTCAGGATCTCTAGGATATCTATGACGGTGATATCATCAGAGGACGACTTAGGGGACCCTTCTGACTCCTCGAGGTCAGTGTCAGAGGTGATGGACACATCAGGGGAGTCTACATGCTTCCTCTTGCAAGTTCTCTTCCAAGGAGGCTCCTCAGAAGGGTATTCTGGGGAGGTCTTGGAAGACTGGGGGCCACCCAATGGGGGCTCCTGAGGCTGCTGGTCTCTGCTGTCAAGAGAGAGAGAGATGGTGCTGAGACAGAGGTCGGAGCTTGAGGGGGAAGAGCATCTGTACCCTTGTGTGGAGCTGAAGACCTAGACAGCACGCTCCTCATCATCTTGAAAGCAGATCTCTCTGGCTCCGAGGACACCTCAGAGTGATCGGCTCAGAGATATATGTAGGATCCGAGCTCAATCGAGCCGATGCACCGAGAGGTAGGCTCAGAATCAGAGAAGTTCGGGGTCAACTGGTGAGCTTCGTCTCCTAGACACCAAGGACCGCACCGAAGGTGTCGGAGCAGAACTTGGCTCTGAGACAGACAATAGGGGTGCTGGAACTGACGGTTCCACAACAAGCGGCACCAATAGCTCTGGCTCCGAAAAACCGATATGGCTCAGAGGAGGAATCAGGTAAAATGGCCTTAGACGGCTCCGGGGCCGATTGGGTCGGAGCCGGCAACAAATTTGCTAGCGCTGACAATTTTAAGAGTCTGAGCACTACTCTCTCTACATCCTCTTCAGAAAGACTCTTGGAGGATCTGGAAGACATGGTGGGTGATCGAGATATCTGTAAAATCGGAGATCTGAGTGTAGGGGACACTGGTTACAAATCTCTAGACCAGCTCCAAGGTAAGAGTTCAGTAGTCGGCTCTGAAAAACTTGGGGCCGAGACTGGAGTGTCAATGTCAATAACCTCGACCGGCTCTAAAGGCAGAGCAGCCGAAGAGGTAGAAGGTTTGTCCAGTTTAGTAATTTTTTGTGGAGGTCCAGATATAACAGTCAGTGTGGGAAACTGTCTTCTTACTGACTTGACTTTCTCTTTTTTAGAAGCGGGAGACTTGGAATAAGATGATAAAGAGCTGGCTAAATCCTCCTCAAAAGAAGGTTTAAGGAGACCTTTCAGGATCAATTTGTTCTTTCTTTCCTGGAGAACCCGAGAACTAAAGGAGTGGCAAAAGGTGCATGTCTCCTGAAGATGTAAGGTTCCCAGGCAATAAACACAAATGCTATGTCCGTCAGTCAGGGACAATTTTTGAGAGCATTTAAGACACTTTTTAAAACCCGAAGGTTTATGATCCTTTGACTCTTTAGACATATTGTCACAAAAAAAAAAAAAAAAAAAAACAATCACAAGAGATATATGTAGAGGAAGAGAGGACAAGGTCCTCTAACTTAAACGGGCCTACCTCTGCTCAAAAAACACTGCACACCAGAAAAAATACAACAGAGGACTAGTTCCTCTAACTTAAACGGGCCTAGCCCTGCTCAGAAACAACACACAAAGACGACCAAAAAAAAAAAAAAACAGAGGACTAGGTCCTCTAACTTAAACGGGCCTAGCCCTAAACAGAGGAGTAAGCAACAGCCAACAATCTGCAACAATTGCAATAAATTCAACAAACACACTAACTGAATAGTACTAGCTAACGAGTGTTAAGCTATTAATTTTAAACTGCTATTCTAGTCAAAACAAAGGCTAGAATAGGTCCTGCCTAAAACAAGGAACTACGCCGAAGAGAAAAAAATTTAGCAAAAACTAGAACACAGAAGAAGGGATACCACTAAGAAAGAAGGGGCCTGCAGAAGCGACGGCCAACAAGTTTGCAATAATAATTTGTAATAATTCAAAAAACATGCTAACTAATTTACTGCTTGAGAAAAACAACAGTTAAGCTATTTATACTAAACTACTATTATTATCAAAAAACGATCACTATAGAAACTGTAATAAAGAGGAAATTCCAACTTAGCCACGGCCAAGAAAGAGAGCACTTCTGAACTTGTAGATGCGGCAAATGAGATCTGGGGATTCAAACTAGTGCACTATGGGACACCTACCTTGCCACAAGCCATCTGAGAGACTTTGAGCTTTGTAACTGGCCGAGTCGGAGCCAAGGATTGGCTTCGAACCCATATTTAAGAATGAAGACGAGATAGGACTACAGAACATTAATATGTTTCAGTTCTATACATACCCCTTTTGTAAGTCCATGGATTTTTGTCCCAGAGTTTTAACTTACCACATCTTATAACCTCTAACATTTTTCTTATATTGCTTCTTTTCTTCATATCGCAATTAAAGTCTCCTGTTATTATAATATTCTTAGCTATCACTACATAGTCTAAAATCTGGTGAAATATGTTTTCCCTTTCTTTACAACCAGTAAAAGCATATAATGTTATAATTCTACATACTTGTTCTTTCCATTTTAAATCTACAATGGTTAATCTTCTCATTTTTGCTGTAGTTACATCTAATATCTTTACTGTATTTCCACAGAATATGGCTAATCCAGAATACCTCTCATTTCCTACATTATCTTTCCTCTCCACTGCTTCTTTGTTTGTAATATTCTTCATATGTTAAACATCTTGTGCCTTCTAATAAAATTACATCTACACCACATGTATTACACCACTCCAAAATTCTTATTCTTCTTACTATATTCCTAATACTATTCACATTTACAGAAAGCAATCTAAAAAAAATTCCCTTTTCCTTAGATTAATCATTTCGTAAGTTCATAACTAATTATTAGGCTATCTTTCTTAATAGGCCATTCTAAGCCTAGCCAATTGCCCTCCCAAAGGTGAGAATCAAACACTGTACCTTGTGTCTGTGAGTCAAATACCTTAACCATTACACCAATGGCCAGTTATGAGTGGTATATGTTCTTTTCCATCAATTTCCATTTTTTCTTTTGTACTTATTCCTTTAAATTTTCTTTTTCTCTCTCTTACCAATATAATTATTTTTTCTTTTACTACCTCCCAACTTATGTCTTCATTACTTATTTCAGAAACTTCTTCTATATCTTCTATTATTTTCTCATCTAATTTTTCTTCTACATCTTTTACTTCTAAATTTTCTTCTCATTGTCCATTTTCTTCTCTTTCTTTTTCCTTAGTCTTACTTTCATTTTTGCAATCCACCCATAAATGTCCAATTTTGTTACATCTATAACATTTCAATTCACATTATTTGCATCATGCTCCATTTCCCCACAAATATAACATTTTCTTTACTACAGAGACTTATCAAATCTCCTTTTCCACAAAAAAGTGTTGTGGGTTGTCCCCAGAATTTTATGACACCTCTATTTCCCTCCACATTAATCATGCTTGGTATACATGTAGATTATTTTTCTTTCTGCTTTTAACACAACATTACAATCCTATCCACCAGTCCATAAATCCCTTTTATCATAAACTTTTGCAATGTCCAGGACTTCTTTACATAAAGTTTTCAAATATCCTTTCAAATTTCCTCTTTTCACCTTTGTTTGAAACTGTACATGAATTTTCTTATTTGCTTCCCCGATAAATGCTTTTATAACTAAGAATATATGGCTTGCCTTACAGTCTTTCTTTTTTTCTTATTCTCCAAGAAAAAATTCCTTTGAAAAAAAAACAGTTTCAAATATAATTTCCACAAAATGTTTCTTTGTTAATAAGAATAAATGCTCTTATTTGAGTTATTAAATTGTCCCACACTTCATACCTGCCCATTTCTTTATCTTCTTTACTTTGAATACTTCCCATGTACTTTCGTTTTTCATTTTCTTCTGCCTTCTTTTCTACCACTCCCCTTTTGCCTTCTTTTATTTTCTCTGCATATGTTTTCTTTTCTATCTCACCACTACTCTTCAGGAATGTCTCTGCATCCTCCTTTTCTATTTTTTCTATGATATCCCCCTAGGAAAGATCTTCATTTTTCTGGCTCACTCTGCATAACTATTTCTTGAAGTAAATCATCCTGCAACCCTCCCGACTGGAGGGCTGTAATTATACACTCATTGCCAACAAAGGGATGTCTTTGAAACATTCTCCTCAGAATCCTGCACACATTCTCTGGTCTCAATATTTGCTTTCACCTCCATTTCTGTAACCACTCCATTATCGCCTTCTCTCTCCATTTACATCTGTTTCTCTGTGCTGCCTCTGCACTTGGAATGGAAACAGGAAGTGCTCCTGCAAAATGGGTCCCACTTGCAATTACGAGTAGGGGTTCTTTATTTAAAATTCATAACATATATTTAATACATTCTATATACATTATTTACAATTGCTTTACATACTTTTCTTTACATTTTTTAATCTCCCCATTGCCTTTTTCCATAACCAAAATCATAGTTTTTTCAGAATTTCTGACCAAGACCATTTTCCATTAAATCTTAATTTATTTAACCTCTCATTCCACATAAAAAGAAATTATGTCTTATCATAACGTTCCATCTGTGTTGTTGATCTTCATTCATTTATTACTGATGGGTTATCGGCTCCGTTCTCGGAAACGAGCCAGCCTATATCAAGCTTGTGTCAGCCAAAAACTCTCGAGCCAAGGTCCTACCCAGAATGCTCTGCTCCCTGTTACCTCAGATCGAGTTTGCAAGTTGACAGATAAAAGTAGAGGCTACCTCTGGTCATAACAGACCTACAAGAAAGGAGTACATGATATCAACCAAGAACTTCGGGAAGGGGGATGGAGGGTGGGAAGTAATGAATGAATGAAAATCAACAACACAGATGGAACATTATGGTAAGACATAACTTCTTTATCTGATGTTGTTCATCTTCGTTCATTCCTTACTGATGGGACAGAGTCCCCAGCTACCTGTATTCCTGGGTGGCCCTCAAGGAAGGACATTCCTGAGCACCATAGAGCCAAATGAAGCTCTACCTCTGGAGGCCAAGTCCAATTTGTAATGATGAATACAGGTATGAGGTTTGGCCCAAGTTGCAGCTGAGCAAATATCATTGAGGGAAGCCTTAGCATGGAAAGCTGCTGAAGTTGCTATAGATCTTGTAGAATGTGCTTTGACTCTATGAGGTAAGGTGAGATTGTTTTTGTTGTAGATAAAGGTGATACAATTTCTCAACCATGAAGCCAATGTAACTTTTGATACAGGATGACCCTGTCTAGGTGCAGAAAAAACAGAAACAGTTGGCTTGATTTACGGGTAGATTTTGTTCTGTCCAGATAAAACATATTTGCCTATGAACATCCAGAAGTGCAGGCAATACTCTTCCTTGTTAGAATGGTTAGAAAAAACACTGGGAGATCAAAAGACTGGTTGATAGATTGGTCTGACACCACTTTTGGTAAAAAGGTAGAATTGGTTCTCAGTGATACCCTCTGTCTCTCGATACTGTAGCCCCCTACCTGCATTGTAGTACCCCTCTAACCTCTCCCTTCTCCACCACTCTTATTTTTACTTTTTTACAACTGCTGCAATCTCTTTACAAGGCACCTACAGGCTTTGACCACTAGATGGCAGTCTTTACCCACCTCTAATCTCACTTTATTTCTCTTCCTACCGCCTACATTAAACCTTTCAGGCTTCTTGCACTATTCTCCTTTACCATCTTCTTCCATAGTCCTTTATACCTTGAACCTATCTCCTTCCATAGTCCTTATAAACCCTGTACCTAGCCCTCCTCTCCACCTCCACTACTACTAGGTTAACCCTTACTCTCCCAGGTTTCCCCTCTCTTTTACTTCCTCCTTCCTTAGACTCACAATTTCTGCCTTTTTACTTACTGTCTCCTGTTCTTACCTTCCACCTTACTGATTGTTTCTTCTCACTGCTTTCACCTTACCTGGGTCTGCCCTGCGGGCTCACTCCGCTCCCCTACCCTACCCCCAATTCCCACCCACCCGCAATGGTCCTTGACTTATAATTCACTAAACACTCCCCTTAATTTTTCTCAACCAATCACAAAGCTCCACATCACTAGGCCACTCCCTATCTCTTTCTTACCTAATTAGTTCTAATTACCACTCACTTGAACTACTCCTATATTACCTATCCTAACCATCCTTTAAACTAACTACCTCCCATTTCACCTCATATTCAACCTCCATTAATTTCCTTGTTAAACCCTCCTCATTCTCTTGAAACATCCTCAACTATTTTTCTACCTCACCAACTCACCCAAGCTAAATTCACCTGATATCCACTCATCACCATAGCCCCAACACTCACAACTAATTACACACACATGTTACTCTTAACTACCACAATAGCCTCTCTGACCATACCATATTCTCTCACCTTCTTTGAAAATCTTACTCTACTTGAACAAAACCATAATTTCCAACAAACTTTACCATCTTCTTTCATCTACACCCTTAACCACAGTAACATCACCTCTACCTCTAGCTATATATTACCAAAATATCACAGAACTACCCACGTGACGTACTTCACTAACAAAATTTTTTTTAACAATTCCCACAAAATCTTTAAATTCCCACACTATCTCCAATGTCTCCTCTACTTAGACGGGGATATTCATCCAAACCCTGGCCCCAACAATGACAATAGCAATAGCCTTGATAATGTAACTTTACCTAAGCATTCTACACTAGCTAAAGCACCTAATTCCCTCCTGATAGCTCACCTTAATATTAGAAGTATCAGCAATAAAATTTCCCACCTGCACGCACTCCTGGATTTGCACTCATTTGATATTCTATGTCTTACAGAAACCTGGTTAAAACCTGCTACTCTAGACCAGGAAATTACCCCACCATGTTATAATATCCTTAGATGTGACCACAAAACCAAAAAAGGTGGAGGTATAGCCATTCTCTATAAATCTAATCTCCAGGTTTCCCTCTTCAATGAACTACCATCATAAGACACCAAATCTGAAATGTTGTCTACTAAACTCCAAATAAACGACTCCAACTCTATATACCTAATTTGTATGTATCTTCCCCCTGGTAACAATACTAATACTCTTGAAAACTTACTTAATTACCTCTCTACCCAACTACCCCAGGAGACCATTGTACTGGGTGACTTCAATATAGACTGGCTTACCTGTAATTCCCTGAACCCCACTAACCACTTAAATCTCTGTGGATTCTCTAAATTAATTACCACTCCTACTAGAATCCACAAACCTAACAGGAAAGAATCTACTCTTGACTGGATCTTTATTAATAACCACCCTAGCAATTATACTCCAGGAACCCTTCCCGACAATATCATTGACGATATGCTCACTTACATAATTAGACAAAAACTTCATATCCCAACTACTCATAATCTCAAAACTTCCCGCTCAAAAAAATTCTTTAATCCAGATAGATTCCTTAACGAATTGCAAGCATGTGACTGGTCACCGCTGACCCATCTTGAACTTGATGAGGCTGTGACCTACTTCAACACTAACTTTCTTCAAATACTAGACTATCACACACCTTACCGCTCCACTAGAATAAGAACCAAATCTGCCCCATGGCTAACAAACTAAGCAAAAAAATGCTCCTTAGAAACAAAATATGGGCTAAATGGAGGGCTACCAAATGCCCATCTGATCACCTCCTCTTTAAACAATTAAGAAATGCCACCAAGAAGGACACTCTTAGAGACAAAAAAGACTTCTACCTTCACCTCCAACAATCCACTCAACAAACTCCACAAAAATTTTGGTCAGGGATAAACAAACTTCTTCAGCCAGGACACTCTACTACTCCTGCCCCATTAGGTTTCAACCATAAAAATTCCAACCTGATCCCTGATGCCTTTAATAACTACTTTACAGAAGCCATTCAATCCCTAGCCAATTCTCTACCTCCAACTACTGCCTTCCCACCAAATACCTCCAAGATTTCATCTCCTATCTTTCATATACACCCTGTTCCTACATCTCTTATCTATAAGCTACTTAAAAAACTGAAACCTTGCACTCCATCTGCTGACCGTCTCCCATCTGAATACCTACAAATTGCCGCAAAAGCTATAGACTACCCCATATCTATCCTTATTAACAGAACTATCACTGAAGGTAAAATACCTACCATATGGAAAGTATCCCACATCATCCCTCTACATAAAGGTGGATCTTCTATTGAGCTTTCTAACTATAGACCTATTGCCTTACTCGCCCCATTAGCTAAGATAATGGAAAAATGTATTCACAAACAACTACTCAACCACCTACTACAAAATAATCTACTAGCCAACTGCCAACATGGCTTTAGATCATTCCACAGCACAACAACTGCCCTTCTATCCTTCACTGACTCTATAAATAAAAATCGTAACAATAACTCCTTTTCCTCTGCGCTATTTATAGACCTGTCAAAAGCCTTTGATATGGTTAACCATAACTTACTTCTAGACAAACTAAAGTATCATTCTCTTGATCCACTAGCACTACAATGGTTTAGGTGTTATCTTCAAAACAGACAGCAAGCAGTGCTCTGGGATAACAAACTGTCTTCATTACTTCCAGTAAATATTGGAGTCCCACAAGGCTCTATCTTAGGTCCCCCTCTTTTTTCCTTATTTATTAATGACCTCCATATGAACATACCTCAAGCCACCTGCATTCAATATGCAGATGACTCAACCTTAATCTGTACTGCTAATAGCATAGCCTCCCTCCAGACCCTCACCCAAACTGTTTTCCAAAATGTTGAAAACTGGTTTATCCAACATTGCCTCCTCTTTAATCCCAAAAAAATAAAACTACTGCTTTTTACTCCAACTCATAAATCACTCACTCCATTCTTCTCTATAACCTCTAACAATGCTACAAACATAACCCCAGATACTACCACCCGCCTACTTGGTGTTACAATTGATAACCGTCTTAGCTATGATGACCATATTAACTCCACCATAAAGACTGTTAACAAAAAACTTGGAACTCTATATAGAATTAAACCCTTCCTTACCCCCTCTGCCAGGAAAACTATTGCCCAGACCCACCTCATTTCTACCCTTTTCTATGCCTCTGCTATATATATACAAACCTATCTAAAACAACATCTCAAAACTTTCTACCTGTTATAATAGCATAGCTAGATTTATCACAAGCTCTCCATTTCAAACTCACCATTGCCTTAACCTCAAACAACTAGGATGGCTAGAATTGCAGAACCATATACTCTGTCAACAGTTACTTATCACTCAAAAGATCCTATACCACCCCAATAACACCCCTATCCTCACTAATCTGATTTCACCATATAAAAACCTAGCTACACTACGTTCTGCAAATAAACTCCTGGTCTCCTCGATTAAATCTGACAACAAAGCTGGTGACTCACTTTTCTCAAACACTACAGGTAAAAACTGGAATCAGCTCCCTCCTGAACTTTCTACCCTAGCTTCTACTTCTCTATTCAAAAAACATATTAAAAAACATCTTAAAACTCAGTGGCTTTGTCCTTGTGCTAACCCAGACTGAAACATTTTTCCCCTCCTGCTCATACCCCTGCCCCTCTCCCCTAACCTACACTTCCAAATCTACTTACTTCTCTTTTTTTTTCTCTCATAGTAATAAGATAAATACAAGGACTTGACTCTGTTGCTCATACCCAACTTGTTTTAGTGTACTTGTTTTATTTTTTATTATTTAGTTTAACTTTTAGCATAATGTATATAGTCAATATTTTTAATACTATATTTTTTCTTTAACCAATACTACCTCTGTACTGTTATTATACATGTCTTTGTTATATATTGTTAACTTTGTTATCATTTATCCTTGGAGCTTTTCTCCCCGGGCCTCTACTGAAAATGGACATATATCCAGTTGGACTAGCCCGGTCAACAAATGTAAAATAAAATAAAAATAAGATAGGGAGGTTTGATGCATAAGGCCTGAAGTTCTGACAATCGCTTGGCCGATGTGATTCAATAAGAAAAAGTTTTCCAAGAGCGATATCTTACATCACAAGAAGAAACAGGTTCAAAGGGTGGAGCTGTTAAAGCTAGGGTTGCCACCTTTTCAAATGCCCAAAGTGGGACATTTTTTGTAGAAATGTCAGATTCTACAGGGCAAAACATACCCACGGCCAGTACAAAGAACAAAACTTCACTTTTTTGCCTAAATAAAAGCTTATTCTTGTAGCATTTTAGTTGCTTATTCTGTTTCTTATAACATGCAGGTCTTTCAGATACAAAATAACTGTTTTATGCAACTATTAAAGAAAATATAAGAAATATTTTTGGTCCTAAAATCTCAGGACATTTGCCATTTTTTCAGTTTTTTTGCAGGACACAACTGCCAAAAGAGGGACTGTCCCTCGCAAAGTGGGACAGGTGGTAACCCTAGTTAAAGCTTGCAGAACCAAGGCCAAATCCCAAGGTTGTACGGGTTCTCTAAAGGGAGGTTTTAGGTGGATAACCTCTTTCAAGAAAGTCTTACAGAGTATGAGTGACATAAGTGAAGAATCTTGAAAACCAATATGAAAATTTGAGATGGCAGCTAAATGCACATGGATAGTAGAGGCAGACACCCCAGAGTGGAAAAGATGCAATAAGTAATCCAATACCACCAAGACCGGGGCTGACAAGGGGTCTATTTGTTTATCTGCTGCCCACAGAGAGAACCTCTTCCATTTGTTAAGATACATTAGTCTGCTGGATGATTTACGAGATACAATAAGAATGTTGCGCACAGGGGACGAAAAGTTTTCATGCCTGGCAATCACAGGAAGTGGAGAAACCAAACTGACAGTTTCAGGGTTGTTAGATTGGTGTGAATCAGACCCTGCGTATGGGAGATCAATGTTGGGGATGGATTGAGGATCCACGGTTGATCTAGCAGATGAGGCCAGAGGTACTGGAAACAAGACTTGTCGAGGCCAGTATGGAGCAATGAGGATCATTTTGCTCTTCAACTCTTGTGCTTTCTTTAGAAGTTGGGAGAGGAGGATAGGCATAAAGAAGACCCCAGGGCCAAGCATGGACTAGAGCTTCCCTTGGTGACTGTGTCCGAGGGGGGATCAGGGCAAAGTAGTTGCTGCACTTGTAGTTGGTTGGGGAGGCAAATAGGTCGCAACAAGGCTGGCCCCAGCGGTTGAAGATTTTTGCCGCTATCAGAGAATTGAGGGACCACTTGTAAGGCTGCAGAATGCACCTGCCCAATTTGACCGCTATCACATTGGAGCTCCCGGGAATCTGTGTTGCAATCAGAAAGCGGCTGTGAGCTATCGCCCATTGCCATAGTTTCAATGCCTCTCGGCATAATGGGTAAGATCTGGTGCCCCCTTGTTTGTTGATGTACCAGACCACTGACATGTTGTCTGATTGGATCACAATAGTCCCTGATGGAAGGATGGAGTGAAATGCTTGCAATGCTAGAAGCACCGCCCTCAGTTCCAGGGCACTGATATGGAAAAGGGCCTTTGTCTCCAACCAAGTGCCTTGGATCAAGTTTCCCTGACATAGCCTCCCCACCCCATCAGAGAGGCGTCCATGGTCCATGGCGGTTGAAAGGCGAGACCATTGTTGGGGATTTTGAGACGTCCACCAGAGTAAATCTTGCTTGCATCTCTGAGTTACACTTATTTGAAAAGACAAAGGATGTTGTAGAGGGTACCACTGAGTGAGAAGTAGCCATTGAAGAAGACTCAAGTGAAATCTGTCTAGAGGAACAATGGTAATCAAAACTGCCATTGACCCCAACAGATGAAGTACAGATCGAGCTGGGGATTTGTGGTGACAGAGCAGCAGGTGAACTTGCTGTCTTATTCTCTGAAGTCTGTGTTCTGGAAGGGATGCTGTGCAGTTTCTCGTGTCCAACAGTACCCCTATAAATTCCAAAGACTGAGTTGGGGTTGTGTTGGATTTCTCCCAGTTTATAGTGATTCACAGGCTTTGAGCTGTTAAGAGAGTATACTGCAGGGCTTCTTCCAGTAGACGCTTGGTGGGGATGGTAAGGAGCCAGTCGTCTAGATATGGAAATGCCTGGAATGCTTGAAGTTGCAAGTGAGCGATAACCACTGCCATGCATTTTGTTAACACTCTGGGGGCTGTAGAGAGACTGAAGCGCAGGGCTCAAAACTGGTAGTGACTGGCTCCTATATGGAAGCGGAGGTATCTTCTTGAGCGTTTGTCCATTTTTATGTGGTAATACGCATCTTGAAGATCTATAAAGCACACCCAATCGTTTTTCTCCAGAAGAGGAAGGATAGACTGAACTGTGACCATCCGGAATTTCTCTTGTTTTTTACGAATTTGTTTAGTGTACTGAGATCCAGAATTAGTCTCCAGTCCCCTGTCTTTGTTGGCACTAAAAAGAACCTTGAGTAAAATCCGGATCCTATCTGGTTTGGGGAGACCGTCTGGATGACCATTTTTTGTAGCATCTTTTTGATTTTGTGTGCTGCTGTTCGCTTTGACTGGGTGGAGCATTGGGCAACAGTCTTGATGAGACTGGACAAATATGCAAGGGGATGTGATAGCCTCTGAATATAATCCGTTGTACCCAAGAATTGGTTATGTTTTGCCAGGCAGTAGGGTAGAAAGAGAAACGATCCCCGACTGCTTCCAGAGGTGAGCAGTCGGGCAACGCTTCAGGAGTGCTGATAAGGTTGGGCAGAGAAGGAATCTCTGGAACTCCGGTTTCGTGGAACTCCTCTGCCCCGAAAGGGGCATCTTCCATTGGAGTTTCCCCCTCTGCCTCTAGAGGAAAACTTGGCACATGCATCCTGGAAAGAACCCTGTGATTTCTTGTGCCAGATCTTTCCACTCCTCTGATTTCTGGAATAGAATCGCTGTGGAGTGGAGTGTCTGACACCAATGACAGACAAGGTCTTGCCATCTTGTTCACACCGTGCCAGCGTATCTTTGACTTTAGGGCAAAACACAAAAGTGGCCTCTATAGGGGCATTCATGAAGGAAGCCTTAAAGGAGTCCTCAAAGTTACAAAGGTGCAGCCAAGCATGCCGTCTGGCAACTATATCTGTGCCCGCCGCTATAGCCACCCCTTCTATTGTGTGAGAAATAAGAAGCATGGAAGAGTTGGAAATGGATTCTACAGTGGCTATTTGAAAAGCCACATTATCACAGAATTCATCAGAAACAGCTTCTGCCAAGGTTTCAGAGAGCTGATTGATATGATCTCGCTGAAGCCTGGTTTATAGTTATTTGAAAAGACAAAGGATGTTGTAGAGGGTACCACTGAGTGAGAAGTAGCCACACTTTAGTGTGCCAAATAATTCAAAGACCTTACGGCGAAGGTCGATGAAGCAAACACCTGCTTCCCTAATCTGTCAACCGCCCAGGACTCCTTGTTGGGCAGATGGACAGTTTGGCTCTCTTCTGCCAAATCCTTCTTCATAGCAGCTGCCACCACCACAGCATCTACTGGAAGACCACGTGACCAGTGGGAGTGCTCAGCGGGATGCAATAATATTTTATCTGGCCTCTTAGGTATCGCTTCCATGGTATCAGGAGCCTTCCATGCACACTGCACGATGAGCTGGACGAGCTCATCGGCAGGCGGGGTGACCCAGGAGGTAAGGGGCTGGGAATGAAAATCCTGCTTGTGGCAGTTGCGGCACAGAGGGGGGAAGAGGACTCTGACAAATGAGCTTTGCCAGCAGAGGCAAGCACTCTTTCCATGGCCTGGAAGGCTGTCCTGCCCAAGGAGGGATGTGAGCCCAGAACCGAGCAGGACAACCTCGGAACCGGGGTCATATCTTGCCCTGACGAGCCCACCTCCAGACCAGGAGTCTCAAGAGGTCCGTGAACTGTAACAGAGAGAGCATCCCTAGAAGGAGCCATAGAAAATAAATCAGCGCGGAGCCAGGAATGCCCTCCCCACCGACACAGCCACTGGCCTGAGAAGAGCCCGATGCCCAGTGCACCGAAGGCCACAAGGACAACTCTGGTTCCAAAGTGAGATCCACTACTGGAGTCAGAGGGAGGGAAGCTACTGTCGGAGTAATAGGCTTTGAGACTTGAGTGGAAGTCGAAGGAGGAGTATACGTTGGGGTTTGAGGCAAAATACGCTCACCTGAATGAGGGAACGTGGACTTTGATGGTTGAGAGAGACCTCTGGCCACAAGCAACTGGTCAACAAGCCGCAACACTTCCTGCTCAAAAAGACTATTGGTTGACCTCATGGAGAAGGCTGATGGTGAGGAAAGGACTATACTGACTGCTCACAAAAGGATACAATGAAGGAGAGTATTTGGTCCTTGCTAATTCAATAGGTGCAGAGCTCGGAGCAGAGGAAGTCTGCACCGAAGAAAACGGTGTGGAAAAGGTCTGTGCCAAAGATGTCAGCGCCGTAGTAATTGAAGGTGTCTGCACCATAAAAGAAAAAGTCTGCCCCGAAGGGTACAGTGCCGTAGTGGAATGTGTCTGCACTGGCAATAAGGATGGTGCTGAGAAGGACTGCACCGAAGTACATGTCGGTGCTGAAAATGTCTGCACCGTGGAGTATAGAATCGTCATACTTGGAGACTGTACCAACGGTACCGAAGGGGACTAAACCTGTATTGACGGTGCCGTTAGGGGTTGCGACAGAACTGCTGGAACCATAGTTGTCTGCACCAGGAACTCCGGTGCCAACATCGATAAAGGAGACATGGCTGTAGTCAGGATCATTTAGGGAGGTGCCAAGCCTGGAGCCGACAGGGTCACAGGTGACAGTGCCGGAGTAGTAATCAATTTCACCTTCTTGTGAGTTGACTCCCTACGATCTCCAGAGGGAGAAGAAGGGAGTGACTTTGATGAAGAAGAGGAAGAATGCCTCTTGCTGGATTTAACAGGAGAGGGTGAGCCCTCCGACCCAGAAATAGCCTCAGCGAAAGGAGACTTGAAGAGACCTTTCAAAATTAACTTATTCTTCTTCTCATTGAGAGTCCTGGTAGAGAAGTTTTTAAAATCCCACACGGAGGATCTACAGAAAAATGGGAGACATTAAGACAGTAGACACATAAGTCATGGCCATCGGAAAGCAGTAACTTGCGGCCGCAGTCCTTGCACTGCTTGAAACCAATGGAACTTTTCTTATCCGACATAGCTGGAGTGGAGAAGAAGCACAGTAGCAAAAGGAAGAATAACGGCCACCGAAGAAAAGGGTAAAGAGAGAAAAGGAAGGATTACCAACGATGGTAATGGAGAACTACTACAAGGTAAGAAAAGAGGGTAATAAAGGGAAAAGACTAAAGGGAGAGAGTCTAAAGTGTGCAATAGGGTAGGAAAATATTAGAATAAACTTTTGAGAAAATTTTTTTTAGTAATAACAATATATAAACTGTCAAAAAATTAGACACTTAGCTGAGAGAATGGCATGACATGGTTGATCAGCAACGCGGCAAACGAGATCTGAGGTAACAGGGAGCAAAGCATTCTGGATAGGACCTTGGCTCAAGAGTTTCTGGCTGACGCAAGTTTGATATTGGCCGACTCGGTTCCGAGGACGGAACTGATAACCCATCAGTAAGGAATGAACAAAGATTAACAACATCAGATTCCATATTATAAAAAAACAACTTTTCATCCCATTTATCCAGATCTTTTTGTTTTACATTTTCATAACACCCATATTCTATCATATCTATATTTACACTTTTCAATCTCTTTATATGTTTTTTTCCATATATTTTTGCCATAATTTATTTACTCTAACCCATTTCATAAATACACATTCCATTGTTTCTACCTCTACACAAGATATATAAATTCTTTCTTCTATCTTCTTATATGGCAGGTTCGCCTTTACTGGAAGCTTATTTATGGATAATCATAAAAAAATCTGTACATTCAAGATATTTCCCACATCTATTCAGTTTTGCTTTACTGCTTTATTTTTCTTTCTTCTAAATACTTTCATGGAAAATATAATAAAACGTTTTCATTATAGTTTCATACTATTCCTATCGATTCCTTCCTATATTGTTTATATCAATTTTCCATAGTAATATCTTCTCTTGATAAATTCTCATTTCTACATTCCCCATATCTTTCTTTCATTTAAGATAGTCAAGTTTTGCCCAAGGCTCTCTATGTTTTTTCTTTTATTATATCTACTGCCAATCTTTGTTTTTCTTTCATCCAAGTCAATACTTTACAGAAATTCGGTGATGCTAAATGTACAATCAGATTTATTAAACCCAATACTCCTCCTTTTCTTGTAACATAAAGAATGTCTCTTTTAATTGGGTTTAATCTCAAACCTCATATAAAGGAAAACCATACAGACATGAATTATCTTTTGAATTCAATTGGCATCAAAAATACACTTCCCAAATAAGCTACTTTTCCTATTACTGAATTCAGTAAATATATTTTTTTCTGCATGTAAGTCTGAATGTTCACCAAAATAAACAAATTTGTCTTATTTTAAGAAGTTCTCCCATTGTACTAACCTCTGTTGTTCGTTACCAAACTTTATTCCTAGTATTTCTATTTCTTCCTTACTAAATTGAATATCTTCTACTACATCTGAAAATCCAAGTCCTTTACTTTTTTCTTCATTAATACTCAAACCTAATTCTTTTAATTTCTTACTAAGTGTCTTAATGGCTGTTTTCATCCCTTCTTCATTTTAAACCACGGATACCAAATCATCTGCAAAAGAAAACATTGGTAGGATCTGTATTCCTTCTGTTGTACAATATCTAGCTTTCTTTAATGTCAAATTTACTTCATTTATGGCTGCATTTATTATTAAAGCAAACAATATACTACTTGCTGGGCACCCTTTACTGTATGATACTTTTTACATCTATTTTGTCACTTAACCAACCATTCACTACTTGTCTTAGTTTGTTTTTATTATACACTGAAACCAATACATTAATTATTTTTCTACTTGTATCATATTCTTCTAAAATTTTCCATAGTACTGCATGCTGTATTTTATCAAATCCTTTGCTAATGTCTCCTATTAACACTTTAGCTTCTGCTTTTTCTGCTGTCACATCTTATACTATTTCTCTTATAATCATTAGAAGTCCTTGATCTCCCTTTCCTTATACTCTGAAAATTGTTTCATTCAATAAATTATCTACTTTTTTATTTTGTATTATTTTCTTAAAAATCTTATAGTTTACATTGTTTAATACAATAGGTCTCAATTTTTTATATCTGCTTTGTCTCCCTTCTACCATATAAACTGCGTTGCACCCATACATATTTTCTCATCTTGTATACTTTTCTGTTACCATTCATTGAAAACTTCCGATATATATATTTTCTCCATTCATTCATATTCTTATACAACAAATATTCAATTCCATCTACTTCTACAGCAGCTTCTATATTTGATGTTTTTAAAACTTTACTCACTTGTATCATAGTAATTTTTCTTTCCATGTGTTCATTATCTTCAACTAATTTTTAAAATGCCATTTATGTTTTATTTCCATTTTTTTAACAAATGTTTTCATGATAAAATGTATTACTTGCATTATTTCTTTTTGTGTTTTCACTATATTTCCCTCCTCATTTCTTAACTTTTTTATTATTGTTCTATTTTCTTTTACCATCTTACTTAGGTAAGGCGCTACTTCCTCTTTCTGCCCTTGTAAAATATGTTTGTTTAAACAGCATCCTCTTAATCTTTTATTGGTTCATTTCATATATATTTTTTCCTTCTCTATAAATCCTTCTCTGTTACTTATATCTCTAACGATTTGATCACCAATATCTTTATATTTATAACTATCTTGTTTTCTTTTTGTCCTTTGTCATTTCAAATCCTCTTTTTTATATTTTTCTTTTAAAGCTATCCACTAGTTTAGCCAATCTTTATAAAAATCTTTTCATATTTATATGATCTAACCATAACTGTAAAAATATTCTGCTTGTATCTTCATTTAATTCTGCTTAATTTATTCTTTTAATACGTCTTCCTATTTGTACATATCCTTCCTTATTTAAAACCTCTACCCAAACTGCTACATGAACTGAAAAAAAAACTAATTTTTATACCTTTATGTAATACTTTTAGAGACTCTGATAGTATAAAATAGTCAAGCTTTAACAATTCTTAATTCTAACTCTGACTGTCCATCTCTGTCCAACCTGATCTCTTGGTACACCCCTCCCCATTCCCTGCGCAGCTCTGATAAACACTTACTACAAGTCCATAGACCCAATAAGAACATAGGTAAAATACTCTATAAACACTCCATTTCCCTTATTTGGAACAATCTCCCACTCCAAATCAGAAGCCATACCTCCTTTGCTAACTTCAAACATGACCTGATAATATAACTCCATAACAACCCTATACGTACCTGCAACCACCCTACTTAACCTCTCTCTCTCCCTATACCCACTTTACCACTACATCTGATCTATAAGACCTTTCCCATTTCTATAACTTACTATATCTATACATTCTCCCTTTTACACCCTCCCCCTAGATCACTACATCTCTCCTCTACTACTTTCTTCTTCTCTACCATCTCTTCCTCTGATCTGAGGCCTCTTGTACATACACGTTTCTCTTTTTTTTTTACTCCACTAGTTTCTTCCTCAGCGGTGGTGGTGCTGCGGTAGCGTTGTTGCCTCACAGTAAGACGTTGTCCTGTTCGATTCTCAGCTAGAGCGTCTTCTGTGTGTAGACATGTGTGAATGGGTGTACCTTCATTGAAGGTTGTGCGTCAGAGCTGGCAACTCGGCATGTAAAAATCTACAGCCAATCATTAGCGGATCGGAGTTCTGCTGTGGCAACCCCTAACCGGGAAAAAGCCGAAAGACACAACAACTAGTTTCTTCCTCAGATCTGAGGCCCCCTGCACTTGCACAATTTCTCCTTCTAACCTTTAATTTAATAATGCCATATTATTTTCAAATGAATACCTATAACCTTAATTCCCTTACTGCATTCCTCTTGATTTATTATCGCTTTTTCCTTTTACACCCTTATTATTATATTTTTGCATATAGCTATGTTTAATTCCATGGAGTACATTATTTTTTTCTTATCCACTGTATTCATGACATTGTTTTGCTCTGTATTATTGTAAACGTGTCTCTACTTGTGTGTCTGTTTGGGGCTTTTCCCCTCGAGTCTCCACTGAAAAAGGGTAAATTCTTACCCAGCTGGACCAACCCAGTTAACAAATGCAAAATAAACAAATAAATAATTTCTGTCCTCAAATTACCTCTTTGATATGTCTACTGCTTACTGTTCCATAAATACATTTTACTGCTTTTACTTATTTCCAAAACAACTTTAACATGTGCTCCTTCTTTCCTACGTCTTAAATCACAATTAAAATCTCCTGCTAATATAATTTGCATATTAACACTAACATAATTAAGAACTTTCCTAAACACAGTTTCCAATTGTTTTTGTATAACATGTACATATAATACCAAAATTCTGTATACTGTTTAATTTTATATCTACTATTAAGAGTCTTCCTGATATTACTAATATAAACTCGAAAATTTCAATATTTTCTTTACTTAGAATTGCTATGCCTGAACATTTTTCCTCTCCTATATTCCATGTTACTTTTCCTTCCCATACATCATTTACTTGTATTCTCTCCTGTTCTGTCAACATTTTTATTAGTATTTTCACAACCATGTCCAATAATTTACAACATTCTAGTATTCTTAATCTTCTTTTTACATTACTGATACTATTCACATTTATAGATGAGATTTTTATGGTATAAAGAGTATTTTGTTATTCTTCACCCTTTTCCTTTCTTGCCCTATATTTTTAAATTTACGTTTCTATCTTTTACTCTTTTTCCAAAAGAATTTCTTTTACTTTTAATTCTCACAATTTCTCTTCTCCCTCTTCACTTGAATTACTTATCTCTTATTTTTCTATTTCTTCCCTTATATTTATTTTATTTCCATTTTATTGTTCTCATGTTCTTTGTGTAACTTTTCTATGTTATCTTCCTTCCCTGCCTCATTTACTATAACTTCCTTTCTTGTGGATTCTTTTCTTTTGCCTCACAATCCATCCAAGAAAATCCTACCTTTTCAAACTTAATACATTTTAGTTCACATTTTTTTGCCTCGTGACCAACTTTAACACAAATAAAACATTTTCTTTTATCACAATTATTAATTAAATGATCATTTTGCCACAGATAAATACATGCCTTTGGTTGTCCCCAGTATTTCACCAAAAAAAATCCATGTTTCCCTTTATATTAATTATAGTAGGCACTTGTATTATTTTTTCATTTTGCATTTGCAACACAACTCCACCTTCCCATCCCCAGTCCATAAACCTCTGTTATCATAAATCCTTGTTATGTCCATTACTTCTGTAGACATCAAAGTCTCTTAAAGTGTCTCTTTCGATTTCTGTATGAAATTGTATATGCATTCTTTTTTTTTTGCTTCTCTATTAAATGCTTGTATCACACACATGTTCCAAGGATTTTCATTCTATTTTTTTCCATAGTGCTCTAAGAATTTTTCCATATACTGTGCTTCTTCAAAAAAACAGTCTTTATTAATACAAATAAATGCTCTTACCTCTCTGGGTTCAATACCTAGTGGTGAAATGACACTGTCCCATATGTCATCTGTCATGCTTTTTTACTGTCTTATTACTTATCCTTATGTGATGTTTTCTTCTCACTTCCATTTTCTTTTCCTCTTTTCTTTTACCTTCTCTTACAGTTTGCAAATGATTTATTTTTGTTCTCTCCTTATTTCTTGTACTTCCTCCTCTTGAATTCTGTCCATTATTTTGCCCCATGATACTGCCTTTTCAATTTCAGGTCCACTCTGCTCAATTTGTTCTTTTAAATATACATCCCGCAACCCCCGACTGAAGGGTTGAAACAACACAGTCCTCTGTTCCCTGTTCTGTTGTGAACAGATTTTGCTGAAATAATTCCTCTGAATACAAAATGCTTACTTCTGCCACTTCTTTTTGCCTTTGAACAGGCTTGTTTGCTTTTTGTTTCATTCCCTCTTTGTTCTACACTCACTGCTTAACACCTGAGTCAAGTTTTCAAGGAACAGCTATACTCATTTCCAACACCATTGAATCTCCTACTTCGTCCTCTATGTTCGATTTTCAGCTTCCTGCTTTTCTGAGCTGCCTACCCCCCTGGACCGAAAAACAGAAGTGCAGCATTGAAATGTGTCCCCGTAAAATGAAGAGTAGGGAAAGTTCCCTGATGCTCTGGCCAAATTTCTCCTAGTAGTATAAATACCACCTCAGGCTCTTCCCTGAAAAGAGGCTACTAGCCTACTGGGAATAACCCAGTCAACAAAAGAATAAATTAAAAAAGTCTGCTTATTAGCATTTTGCTGAAGCTGTTAATTTTGTTTCTTGTAAAAGCAGCGAGGAGGAGGTCTGGAAATTACAAGAAATTCCCTGTGTCTCATCACATTTTTGATAACTCTTAAGCAAGGGGTCCAAAGACAAATGAGAATTTAAAATCTCATTTTTTTAAATCTTCAGGAAGGTTCTGAGAATGCAGCCAGGCAACCCTGCTCAATACAGTACCCACAGAATGATATATACATTTTAATCAGTGAGTAGTTGTGACCTGAGAAACTGAAGAAACTAAACACACAAAGCTGATTCTCCATCACAGGAAGGAACTGATTATAAAATATTCCTCATACTTTTCACAATTATTCAGAATAAAATTTAACATATTAGATTGACAACTCAAAATTCTAAAAATTAAAGTTGCAGAAGCATATGCTTGCTTTTTTCCCCAAAACCTATCAATTCTTTGCCATCCTTGTCAGAAGGGGAAGGATTAGAATTAGAAAAATGATAGGCAGCAGCTGGATTAACTAAAACTATAGCTGCTGGGTTAGGCCTGGGATGAGCCTATAAAAATTTTGAAATATTTATTTATTTATTTATTTTATTGCATTTGTTTACCGGGAAAGTCCACTGGGCCTAAAAGAGCCCATTTTCAGTGGAGGCCCGGGGAGAAAAGCTCCAATGAGCTACAGAAAAAATATAAACATTAATTAATATAGAAACAGTGTTACAGACAGTAAATATAGTAACATATACAAAATATATACATAAAAGCAGGAATCTAGTTTGTTTGATTACAGTAATATATACATAAAATATACATTAAAGCAGAATTCAATGAATTCAATCAGAGTGGTATAAACAGAGATATATTAATCAGTATTATCTGCGGTAGCGTTGTCACCTCACAGTAAGACGTCCTGTTCGATTCTCAGCTAGAGCGTCTTCTGTCTGGAGACATGCGTGAATGGGCGTACCTTCGTTGAAGGTTGTGCGTCAGGGCCGGCAACTCAGCACGTAAAAATCTACTACCAATCATTAGCGGACCAGGGTTCCGCTGTGGCGACCCCTAACCGGCAAAAGCCAAAAGACACAATAACATTATTGTACCAGTATCAACAAGTGAAGATAAAAATAAATATGGAGAAAGTATCATCAGTCACTAGTAGCAAAAGACATAGGAGTTTAGTAATCATATAAGGAGAGTGAAGAGGTTAGGTTATAGAGCGGGAACATAGCCAGGAAGAGCTGAGATAATTTTTCAGCATTTGTTTGAAGGTTTGAAGGTGGTGGTGCTGCCTGTGTTTCTTATAGAAGGTGGAAGTGAGTTTCATAGTTTGGAGATGGTGAAGGAACAGAGGAGTTGACCAGCAGGTAAGGTGGGCTTTTCTACTTTTAGAAGTAAAACAAAATGCACTCAATGGAATAAATGCCTCACCATATAAAATTATTAAATAAATAACAAATCCAACAGCGACAAAGTGGTAGAGGCAACCACGAGGAAAAAAACGTAGCCAGTCTTACATAAAAATGTAATCCTTTAATGGTGTGCACAGGTAAGCGCTTTCACATATCGCTTCATCAGACCAAAAAAACACCTAACTCCTACCAGCACTCCTTGTATAGTAGTAGCAATTACATAAATTTAACTGATTAAAGCATACCTTAAAGGTAAATCATATTTAAAGACAAACTGAAAACGTATTGAAGTACATACAATAAAAATATAAGTATATAACCATGTAGTTTCCAGTGTAAACCTATTTGACGCAGAAAATAAAACACATATTCTAGATAAAACATATAAATGCATGTGATAATTTTTAACATCCTTTGAAGCAAAAATAAAGCATGATTAAAAAATGCTTCATTAAAAGGGAATCAAAATATGACATGAAATATCTCTGAAACTAGTGCTGAGACAACCTGATAAAATTATTTTTTTTACAAGGGCACATGTTATTCCATAGGTACCAATGGCATTCACTAATAGTACATATATCAAAGAGAAGTTAAATACATCCTAGAAACCTAGGGAAACCAAATTTCAGCCTGCAATTAATTTTCTGGATTTCAACAGGGGTTTGAGGGAGGCCTTCTCATTTAAGCCCCTACCTCTATCCACTCTAAACCTTAGGATCCAATTCATTTCCCTTTTCTCAGTACCATTCCTTATGTCCCCTTCTCTAATAACATTGTCTATGACCATGAAATGAAATACATGTTCAATACCCATAGCCATTACATGTTTCGCTAGGGCATTATTGATGGAATTAAGTTCATCGGCATATAGTGTTCTTTGTGAAATGTTACAAACTAAACAGTTCCATTGGTTGAAGCTTTTTATAAACTATTTGAGGATGACTTACACATTATGTATAATGAATGTGAATCAAAATATAAGGCCAAGAATAAAAGTCACAATTTCACCTTTAAGGAAAGGCATATAGATGTTCCCTAATTCTATTACGAAATGCCCTGTTGGTCTTGCCAACATAAAAGGAGGAACATGTTTTACATACAGCTAGGTAAATCACATGCTGGGTACTATAATCTGCAGCTACCTTAAACTTAAACTCCTGCCCTGTATCAGGATGGATAAACTGATCACTGATGTTAATAAACCCACAGAAATTGCCCTATTGTCAGTAGTATAAAACATAGGGATTCTGACACCTAATGACTGAGTCCTTACATTGCCAACATATTCCGCATGGTTTGAAAAATAAGGGGCAGCTCTACCCTCTCTAATGTCATCCAGGTCTGAAAGACCCTTCTCTATTTCTTCTTTATCATAACCTCATTCAGAGAGTCTGTCTTTAAATGCAGCCAACTCATGCTGGTACCCTGAGTCTGTTGCATTCCAAACGGGATATTCTCGTTCCTTGCCCAATAATAATGTTCTTGAAGACATAAGGTGGATGCATACTACATCTATATAGTAATGTATTCCTATGACATATTTTCCTATGAACACCAGTGGTGACATGACAGCCCATCACCCTTCTGGAGACATGGCTGATGGATCGGTTAATGTCGAGTTGGATTAAAGAC
The DNA here is from genome assembly GCF_019279795.1 of Protopterus annectens. Lineage (NCBI taxonomy): Eukaryota > Metazoa > Chordata > Ceratodontiformes > Protopteridae > Protopterus > Protopterus annectens. The sequence continues at coordinate 949,020,815 of NC_056732.1, forward strand.
CGCCAGAGCCGGTGAGAGGCACTGGGAGTATTGGTAATGGTACTGGACCAATCGGGTCCCTTGGATTGGAGAACGGACCAACCTTGTTATTAAGTGGAGGTGGAAGCCTATCGCAAAAGTTTTCAGATTACATGAGGAGTGCCAACAACCCTTTGTTCCTATACAAAGCCAACAGTGAAACAATGACGTCTTCTGTTAACATGGATGAGATGAAACAACTACGCGTTGCCGTACAGAAGCTGGAAGGGGATTCGCTTAAATTTAAGCGTCTCCTGCTCCAACAGCACCACTTTGAAGTATGTCTAAGCAGAGGGATTGTACCGAGGGGTTTATGGGTACTTAAGATACCAACTTACGGAGAAAAATACCCGGACCTCTTAGCGAAGTGGCAGAAACTGAACTTGGAGGTGAGCATGAATTATATCAAGTTACTGGCTGAGTTTTTTAAACAAGAGGAAGAACCTTTAAGATTATGCATTTTACAGCAACAGCAAGCACTTTATACACGTTTTTCGCCAGCTATTGTTGATAGTGCTCTGACTGATGTATTGGATGAAATCATGGTATATGAAAGACGTCTGCTGCAGCAGAAGTGCAACAAGATTGATAGAGATATCAAGGATTTCCAAGAGGGCCATGTTTTTACTTGGCCGAGAACTAACCAGGTTAATAAACGGGTAGCCTCCGACAGGGGTAACCTACCCAATACCAACAGGAGGTCCCTATCTGGTAATTCCAAAGTTTCAGACAGTGCCAGTAGGTTTAAAACCAATGTAAGTGAACCTCGTGATTTGATTAGAGTTCCTGATCACAATGAGAATAACAACTCTGCTAACTAAACTGAGACAATCAGCTCCCCTATTACTCCTGTAACCCCTGTTAGTGAAAGGGTGACTGAAGTTACTGGACAATTTTCATCTACACAGACTGTACAGTCGAATAGCAATGCTACTGTAAATGTCGATCAGCCTGTAGTGAGACCAAAGTTATCCTTAACTGCAAGAGTGAATGCTGAATGTAAGCAAACTAAAGGTGTAGGTTTTCATCAATTCCCCCTTCCCATATCTATGGAGAAGGGGGTCAGGAGAGACCACTCTGTCAGTCGTGGCAGACAGAAGAGAAAGCTCTTGGTAGAGAGGCTGTCAAACCAATCTCTCAAAAAATGTGGAATCAGGTAGGAACTGTTTAGTTTGGAACATTTCACAAAGAACACTAGATGCTGATGAACTTAATGTTCTAAATAAAGGCTTGAATTTTATTCCCACTAGTTGTAATAGTTTAACAAATGCTTTAACAGATGTTAAAATGTACACTAGAAGTGTTATGTTGAATTATGAATTTGGGAGTAACACAAGTGACTGTAGGCTCAGTTTTAAAACACCTAGCGTTTATATGCCGAACAACCATCCATTGGTTGAAGCTTTTTATAAACTAGTTGAGGATGACTTACATATTATGTATAATGAATATGAATCAAAATATAAGGCCAAGGATAAAAGTCACAATCTCACCTTTAAGGAAAGGAGTGCAATGTACAGATTACATAATGATCATACCATTGTTATTAGGCCAGCCGATAAAGGCGGGCCAGGTGTAATCATGGATAAAGGTAATTATCAGGAGGCCATGCTTAGAATGTTGTGTGATGTCAAATATTATCAAGTGATTAGTAAAAAGAAAATTGATGACATCAAATATAGGATTTTTATCATGGTTGATGATTTGATTAAGAGCCACTCTTGATGTACAGTCATTGTTTACTGTCATCCCGAATTAGTTAGGTGTCGAATCAGTTAAGAAGAACCTGACTAGACATAGAGATTACGATGAAAGGAAGGTGGATCTAATATGTCTTTTTACAGAAGTCATACTTGAGAATAATGTTTTTGTATATGAACAGGAATTTTACATCCAACGTGATGGCGTGGCTATGGGCACGTCTTGTGCAAATAGCTACGCCAACATGGTTTTAGCCCTATGGGAAAAGGATATCTTGTTTTTGACTGATAGTTATAGGAAATATGTCCCTTTCTATCGTCGGTTTGTTGACGATGTCTTCCTAATTTGAAATGGCAAGACAGAGGATTTGGAATTGTTCGTGAATGAGATGAACAATATGACTGATTACCTCAAATTCACCTTGAAGTTTTCCTCCAGTAGAATAGAATATTTAGATGTTTTTGTGGAGAGGGTGATGGGCTGTCATGTCAACACTGGTGTTCATAGGAAAATATGTCATACGAATACATTACTACATAGATGTAGTATGCATCCACCTTATGTCTTCAAGAACATTAGTAGGGGGCAAGGAATGAGAATCTCCTGTTTGAATGCAACAAACTCAGAGTACCAGCATGAGTTCGCTGCATTCAAAGACAGACTCTCTGAATGAGATCATGATAAAGTAGAAATAGAGAAGGGTCTTTCAAACCTGGATGACATTAGAGAGGGTAGAGCTGCCCCTTATTTTTCAAACCATGCGGAATATGTTGGCAATGTAAGGACTCAGTCATTAGGTGTCAGAATCCCTATGTTTTATACTACTGACAATAGGGCTAGTTTTGATATTATCAACAATCACTGGGGGATCCTCACCACCAACAATGACCTTAGGAACATAATTGGTGACAAGCCAATGTTTAGGTTTAAGAATAAACCCAATTTAAAAAGAATTTTATGTCAGCCAATAGATGAACATGAGATGGGTGGTAGTCCAGGAACAACACCTTGTGGACAGTGCAATTTCTGTGGGTTTATTAACAGTGATCGGTTTATCCATCCTGATACAGGGCAGGAGTTTAAGTTTAAGGTAGCTGCAGATTGTAGTACCCAGCATGTGATTTACCTAGCTGTATGTAAAACATGTTCCTCCTTTTATGTTGGCAAGACCAACAGCGCATTTTGTAATAGAATTAGGGAACATCTGTATGCCATCTGGGTTAATTCCATCAATAATTCCCTAGCGAAACATGTAATGACTAAGGGTAATGAACATGTATTTCATTTCATGGTCATAGACAATGTTATACCTATTATTAGAGAAGGGGACATAACGAATGGTACTGAAAAAAAGGAAATTAATTGGATCCTAAGGTTTACTGCAGATAGTGGTAGGGGCCTAAATGAGAAGGCCTCCCTCAAACCCCTGTTGAAATCCAGAAAATTAATCGTAGGCTGAAATTTGGTTTCCCTAGGTTTCTAGGATGTATTTAACTCCTCTTTTATATATGTACCATTAATGAATGCCATTGGTACCTATGAAATTATAACATGTGCCCTTGTAAAAAAAAATTTTATCAGGTTGTCTCAACACTAGTTTCACAGATATTTCATGTCATATTATGATTCCCTTTTAATGAAGCATTTTTTAATCATGTTTTATTTTTGCTTCAAAGGATGTTAAATTTTATCACATGCATTTATATTTTTTATCTAGAATATTTGTGTTTTATTTTCTGCGTCAAATAGGTTTACACTGGAAACTACATGGTTATATACTTATATTTTTATTGTATGTGCTTCGATACGTTTTCAATTTGTCTTTAAAAAGAAGTTATGTACTCACCATAACATTCCATCTGGGTAGGTAAACTTAATTTGTCAGCAACCTGCGGGTTTCGGATCCAAGCCGGCAGCATACCAAGCAAAAGATCCGAGCTCCAAGCTCCTCCCCCCTACCCATACCACACTGCAACCTCCTTCCAATCCTCAGATCGAGTTTGCCACTCCACACGTGACACCAACAAACTAACCTGAGACCCCTAAACCAAGGACAAACCTCCAGCTCGTGAGCTCCGAACATCGAGCTCAGCAAAAATAATGCCAAGGTAAGGGGAAAGGAGGGAGGGACGGTTGCTGACAAATGAAGTTTACCTACTCAGATGGAACGTTATGGTGAGTACATAACTTCTTTATCTGAAGTAGTTAACTTCATTTGATCAGCAACCTGTGGGACAGAGTCCCCAGCTACTCGAAAACTTGGGAGGCCCTTAAGGAAGGATATTCCGGAGCACTGCAGAGCCAAAGGAAGCCTTTCCTTTAGACACCAAATCCAGTTTATAATGAGTTATAAAGGTGTGAGAAGATGCCCAGGTAGACGCTGAGCAAATGTCATCAAAGGAAACTCTAGACCAGAACACTGCAGACGTTGCCATAGAACGTGTAGAATGAGCATGAACTCCTACTGGTTCTGGTAAACCAAGCTCTCTGTATGTTTGTAGGATACAAAGGAAAATCCACCTAGCAAGAGTCACTTTTGAAACTGGCTTCCCTAAAAAGGGCTTAGCAAAAGAAACAAAAAGTTGATCAAATTTACGAAAGGCCATCGTCCTGTGCAAATAAAAATGTAACTGCCTGTGAATATCCAGCAAATGACGTTTGTATTACCCTTTGTTCTGAAAATTAGGGAAAAAGACAGGTAAATTAATAGACTGATTAATGTTTGTCTCGGAAGCAACTTTAGGGAGAAAGGATGGATTAGTCCTGAGAGACACCCTATCCTTTTGAAACACAAGATATGGGGGTTTCATCCAAAGAGCTTGAAGCACCGACACTCTCCTTGCTGAAGTTATAGCTACCAGAAAAGCCGTCTTCCATGACAAAAATTTTAAGTCAACTGATGCCGAGGGCTCGAAAGGAGGCGCAACTAAGGCCTGAAGAACCGCAGTCAGATCCCATGGTGGGGACGGACTCTTAATAGGAGGTCTCAGAAGAAAAGTGTCTTTCAAAAAGATCTTACAAATTCTGGCAGGAGCGAGAGAGCCTAAATTGTCCCCTACATGGAAATGAGAAATAGCCGCCAACTGGACCTTCACTGTGTGAAGAGCTGGCTCCTTGTTGGAAGATATAAGACAAAAAGTCTAATACAGCTGGAATCAGAGTGGTAAAAGGATCAAGATTTCTCTGTGAAGCCCAAATGGAGAAGCGTCTCCATTTGATACAGTATATTTTCCTGGTAGAGGATTTATGTGCCGCAACCAAGATAGATTTAACAGGAGAAGAGATACCGGGAGTCCTAGGAACTAGTGGAACTGGAGCAGCCAAGTTGTGAGCTTCAGGCTGTCCAGATTCGGAGGAAGTATTCGAGAGGGATGACGAATCAGATCTGGAATGGGATCCAAGATCCAAGGTGAAGCTGTGAGATGAGACCGTAGGCAGGGGAACCAGACTTGACGAGGCCAGAATGGGGCTATGAGAATCAATCTGCTCCCCAGCCGGTGAGCTTTCTGTAAGAACTTTATCATGAGCGGAAGCGGGGGATATGCATAAAGAAGACCGGGTGGCCAAGCATGAACAAGAGCGTCTCTGGGGGCTTCCCCCGTCGGGGAATTAGATCGAAAAACTCGTTGCACTTCGCATTGGAAGGCGATGCGAAGAGATCGCAGCAAGGCTGACCCCACTTGAGGAAGATCTGTTCCGCTACACATGGGTTCAGAGACCACTCATAGGGAGAAAGGATAGCTCTGCTCAATTTGCCCACCAAGATGTTGGACCGACCCGAAATGTACGTTGCTATCAGAAAGCAGTTGGTGGGGATCGCCCATTCTCAGACTCTCATGGCTTCTCGGCAAAGGGGATAAGACTTAGTTCCCCCCCTGTTTGTTGATATACCAGACCACCGACATATTGTCTGACTGGATCGCAATAGTTCCCAGAGGGAGATAAGCATGAAGGGCCTGCAACGCTAAAAGGACCGCTCTCATCTCTAGAACATTTATATGCAGAACGGTCTCGTGTTTAGTCCACGTGCCTTGAACAGTCCTGCCCGAACAATGCCCCCCCCCCCACCCTAGGCAGGAGGTATTCGTGGTCACCGTGGCTTGGAGTTGGGGCGAAAGAAAGGGACGTCCCTCCTGCAGATTCTGAGATTGGAGCCACCACGTGAGAGAATTTCTGCACACTCTGCTCAGAGGGATTGGAAAATCTAGAGGTTGATGAAGAATTAACCACTGAACTTGCAACGTCCACTGTAGAATTCTCATATGCAGACGAGCACAAGGGATCAGGTTGATAGCTGCTGCCATGTACCCTAAGGCTCTCACAACTAATTTTGCAGGGGGTGCAGAGGACTGCAGAAGCGCTAACACATGAAGTGCCAGGCTGTGTAGTCTGTCTGGGGTTAAGAATGCCCTGGCCTGACGAGAATCTATTCTCGCCCCTATGAAGTCTAACACTTGAACAGGTTAGAGGGAAGACTTCATGAGATTTATGGTAATCCCTAGCCGAGGTGATATCCGGAGAAAGAAATCTCTGGCTAGTAAAAGTAGATGCCTAGTGGGGGTGGTGAGGAGCCAGTCGTCTAGGTACGGGAAGACCTGAATGCCCTGAAGTCTCAGATGGGCAGCTACAACTGCCATGACCTTGGTGAACACCCTGGGGGCTGTGGTGAGACTGAAGGGTAGGGACCCTGAATTGATAATGACTGGCCCCTAGCCAAAAGAGGAGGAACCTCCTGGATCGCTTGTTCATCAGAATTTGGTAGTACGCATCCTTGAGGTCTATCGAGCACAACCCGTCTTCCTCCTGCAGGAAGGGCAGAATGGACTGATGCGTGACCATCCGGAACATTTCCTTGGCAAAGAACAGGTTCATTGTTGATAGGTCGAGAATCGGCCTTAGGTTCCCCCATCTTTTTTGGCACCAAAAAGAACCTGGAATAGATGCCTAATCCGGACTGGTCTGGGGGCACCGGCTTGATAGCTCTTTTTTCTAGTAGCTTTTGTATTTCCAAGGGCGCGGCCTCCCTCTGAGTGGGTGGGACGTCCAGGAGGCGCCTTGTGTAAGGGGGCTTGTTTATGAAGGGAATAGAGTAGCCTCTGGATATTATTCGAAACACCCAGCGATCTGTCGTGATGGACTCCCATTGGACTAGGTTCATCGAAAAACACCCCCCCCCGACTGCCTCCAGAGAGGAGCAGTCAGGCAACCCCTCAGGGTTGCTGCGCGGGTCGCTCTGAAAAAGGTTCATGTGACCCGAAGTTCTTCAGCCCCCCTCTGCCTCTGGGCCGGCGTCCACCTTGTCCCTTTCTGCCTCTGGGGAAGGAGGAGTCCTGAGCGTTCCGGGACTGCCGAGTCTTCCGGAACCACAGCTTCTTTTGCCCTCGCTGGTTTGGAAAAGGACCTTTGAGGGTTAGAGAAGTGGATCCGATGGCTGACAGCGTCTTCCCGTCTTTCTCGTTCTGGACAAGCATATCACGGACAGTCTTCCTGAACAGGATCGAACCGTCAAAGGGTGCATTAACGAAGGATGCCTTGAAGGGTTCAGAGAAGTCGCAAAGATGGCGCCAGGCATGACGCCTTAAGGCGATGACGGATCCGCTTGCCCTAGCGGCTCCCTCGGTGGCATGAGAGAGAAAACGCATGGACGTATTGGACACAGACTTTAGAGTGGCTATACGAGCCGAGAAGGTCTGTTTATCCTCGGCCGACATGGACTCCGGGGGAGACTCAGCATACTCTTTCATGAGGTCCCGCTGAAGTCGAATTACGTGGGCCAAATAATTCAGCACCCTTATAGTAAAGGTGGCTGAAGCAAAAGTCTGCTTTCCAAGACAGTCCATAGCCCTTGACTCCTTGTCTGGGGGGGTGGACCAAGGAACTTTCTTGAGCGAGTTCCTTTTTCGTGGCCGCCTCCACCGCCATGGCATCAACCAGGAAACCTTTGTTCCAAGAAGCTCTATCTGCCGGTGGACTCAATATTTTGTTGGGCCTTTTGGCTATAGGCTCCACAGTGTCTGGTTCCTTCCAAGCTCTGGTGGTGATAAGGTCCACCAGAGGGTCGGCAGGGGGGGACACCCAAGAGGTAGATGGGCCTGTGTCGAATGCCTCCAGGAATACCGATTTGTTAGAGAAAGGATTTTGGGCGGACCCCCCCCTGGCGAAGGATTGCCATAATGTCTCCAAAGGAGACGTCTTCGGGGGGTGATTAGGGGGAACCTTCCCCTTCCTCCAAGTCAGTATCCTCAGTGAGGGACTCTGGGGAGTCAAAGTGCCTCCTTTTACACTGGCATTTGGGAGGGACCTCCTCGGGTGGACTCTCCAGGGAGGGCTCACAAATGGTTTTGTGTTCCTCCAAGGGAACTGTTTGAGGTGCAACAGACACAGGCTGTCCCTGGGGGGACTGGATGATGGAAGACAAACCCAGCTGCGAGGGAGCAGGGATGGACCCCGAAGAAAGAGTGCGTGGTCTCGATCCTTCATAGAGAACCCTCTCCACAACGTTGAATGCCGAGGGAGAACCGGCCTCCCTGAAACTGGTAGTGAGGGCAGCCGAGACCCTCGGATTCGACGAAGGGATTGGAGCTGAAGTTGGAACAGCCGAACCGAAAGGGACGGCATGCCCCGACCACAACAGGGCCAATGACACACTCATCCCTCGGATCTGACACCCAACTCTCGGCTCAGAGAGCTCAGATTCAAAAGCAGATTCAGCAGACTCGAGGGCATGGCCAGCGTCGAGGCTGAAGGCACCATCAGCACCGACCCCCTGACTCCGGGGCTCCTCAGATCCATAGATTCCGAAATCCGATGGTGGATCGGAGAAGGAGCTATCGGGGCGAAAAACGGAGCCGAACTCCCCGTACCGGGAGGGGGGGGGAGCCAGCAACACCTCCATCTGCAGTTGAGTTTGTAGAAACCTTCGCATCATTCGATCCATGCCTGCTTTAGAGATGCTCCAAGTCGATCTGGAGGACGCCACCGACGCCGGCCAGGAGAGCTGACGTGAAGACGACCTCGAGGGTGGTCTAGCCTCCTCCGCCGGCTCCAGAGATAAACATGGTGAACGGAGCCGAGGTGAGGATGTCCTGGTAACTTTCACAGGAGACAAGATCACCTTAGCGGGAGGGGCCGTTGGATCCAACTCGGCCTGTCCCTTGTGGCCCCTCTCTCTATCTTTATCCTTTTCATTCTCTAAATGTCTCTCTGTCTCCCTGTTTTTTTCTTTTACTTTGTCTTTCTTGGACTCTCTCTCTCCCCTTGTGGTAAGGTGGGAGGGTGAGTCCCGGAACGGGGAGAAGGGTCTGAAGGCTGAACAGCCACAGCCGTGGCTGGTGAGGAAGCAGCAGAAGAGGCAGAAGTTGATTCTGTGGGTAGAAGACCCGCAAGAATTAACTTGTTCCTGTGATCCCGCAGGGCTCGGGGGTTGAAGGCCACACAGATCTTGCAGCCGGAAGACAAATGGGCCACCCCCAAGCAAACTACACACAGAGTGTGACCATCGGCTGGAGACAGCTTGTGGCCACACTCTGTGCACTTAGAGAAAGTCACTTTCTGACATATTAGGGAACACACACACATACACACACTCTACGGGCGGGAAGGGGGGCCTACACTAACAGAAAGTTAACAACTTTCAAAGTACAAAAAAACAATAATTATTGTAAACGGAGAGGGATAAACTAATAATTATTACTAAAATTATCAAAAGGGGCACACACAGACCAAAGTTTTCGAAAAAACCCTGACACTTGCCTGGAGCTCAAAATTCCCGTGCTGGCGAAGCAGCGGCAAATGAGATCTGGGGATTGGAAGGAGGTTGCAGTGTAGTATGGGTAGGGGGCAGGAGCTTGGAGCTCATATCTTTTGCTTGGCATGCTGGCGGCTCAGATCCGTATCAGATCCGAAACCCACAGGTTGCTGATCAAATAAAGTTAACTACTTCAGATATATGGTTTACCTTTAAGGTATGCTTTAATCAATTAAATTGATGTAATTGCTACTACTATATAAGGAGTGCTGGTAGGAGTTAGGTGTTTTTTTGGTCTGATGAAGCGATGTGAAAGCGCTTACCTGTGCACACCATTAAAGGATTACGTTTTTATGTAAGACTGTCTACATTTTTTCCTCGTGGTTGCCTCTACAACTTTCTCACTGTTGGATTTGTTATATACTTTTAGACGTAGATGATTTTCAGATATTAGATGCCTGCTGGAATGGTATTTGGCAAGTGGAGTTGAGAGAGCAGGACAGTCTGTTGGTCTGTAGATTATTTTGTGCACAGTAGTTAGTTGGGTGAATGAGAGATGGTAGGGGAGTTCCAGCCACCCTAACTGTTTCAGTGGCTTACAAAGGTGGGATGAGAATTTGGCCTTGGTGGCAAATTTTGCTATTCTGTTGTAACACACAGCAAATTTGGATTTTGTAGATTTTCGGATATTAGTGAGTAGAGGGCCACCATAAAGGAGAGAGGGTAATAAAAAGGTAGTTACAAGGGTTTGTCTAGTAGAGAGGCTAAGAAAGTGTTGGTGCCTGTAGAGCATACCAAGCTTTTGGTGTGTTTTTTTGATGTTATTGTTTATGTGTAGGTCAAAGTTAAGGTTTTCATCTATAATAATGCTTAGTAACTTAGTGTGTGGGACAACTTCTATAGTGGTATTGTCTTGGGCTTGTATAGTGAAGAGGTTTTATCAAATGGAGTGGATTTCCTAGGAGTAAAAATTACTAGTTTAGTTTTTTTGGGTTTAGAGCAAGATGATTGTTAAGCATCCAAGATTCAGTAAATGTGAGGGCATTCTGGGTAATTTGCTGGAGTTCAGAACTGGAATTTGCAGTGCATATTATTGTAGAGTGGTGCTGCTGCGGTAGCATTGTCACCTCACAGTAAGATGCTGTCTGGTTCGATTCTCAGCTAGAGTGCCTTCTGCGTGGAGACATGCGTGAATGAGTGTACCTTCGTTGAAGGTTCTGCATCAGGGCTGGTAACTCGGCACGTAAAAATCAACTACCTATCATTAGCAGACCGAAGTTCCACTGTGGCGACCCCTAACCGGGAAAAGCCGAAAGACACAACAACAACAACATCATTGTAGAGTCATCAGCATACTGGATTACTGAGCATTGTGTGAGAGTGGTGTGAAAGTTGTTAATAAAGATGCTAAATAAGAGAGGACCAAGTATGGAGCCTTGGGGTACCCCTGTGGAAGTACTGAGGAAGGGAGAGTAAGACTGTTACCATTTGGTGGATTGCTGCCTATTGGAGAGATAGCTGTTGAACCTTTGTAGGGTAGGGGGAGAAATGTGGAGGGTGGATAGTTTATAGAGTAGGATAGTGTGGGAAATGGTATCAAAAGCTTTGGAGAGGTCAAGGAAAAGTGAAGCAATTATTTTACCAGAATCCCGTGCCTGGTTAACTGTATCAAGGAAGGATAGGAGGGTGGTAGTGGCGCTGTGTCCTGGTCTGAAACCATGCTGAGTGGGTGATAAAATTTGATTTTCATGCAGGTGGCTGAGGAGTTGGGCATGGATGCATTTTTCCAGTATTTTAGAGAGGGGTGAGAGAATTGCTATGGGTCGAAAGTTTGTGCTGTCTGTGTTGGTGACACCTTTGTGTAAGGGGAGAATTAATGCTTTTTTCCAGATGTCTGGGACAAGGGATTCTTTAATCGATCTGTTAATGAGTATGCTGATGGGATAAGCTATAGAGTTTGCAGCTAGCTGCAGGAAGTGTGGGGGTGGATTGTCAGGGGCCAGAGTACAGGGTTTTAGCTTAAGTTATTTTTTTAATTGTGCTGGTGGGTATGGGGGAGAATTTTAGGTTAGGGTTAAGGGTAGACTTGTTTTCTGAGATGATTTGGTCATCAGCTGTCTTGGTGGTATTAACTGTAGGAAAGGTGGTGGTTAGTTTAGCTATGGTGTCAATGAAGTAGGAATTGAAGAGGGTAGCAAGTTCAATGGGAGTTTTTTGTGGGTTAGGGGATGGATTGCTTTGAGAGCCTGGGTGTAATAGTTGGCTGAAGGAGGACCAGAATTTTTTGGGATTATTTTTATGTTGGCTTTGTAGGTGGAAGTAGTGGTCTTTTTTATCAGTGGTTATTAGACGGTTTTTCCTGGTTATGGAGTTGCTTGTAATGTAGTAGAGTTGAGGGGTCTTTGTTTTTCTGCCATGATTTCAAGATTTTATCCCTTGTGTACATTACTTCTTTGGTGGATTTTGAGAGCCAGCATGCATGGTTATGTTTTATTCATTTTTGGCGGGTGGGTGCTTTCCTATTTAGGATGTCTGGAAATGTTGAGTTAAAGAATTCAACAGCCTCATTACGTAGTAGGATTTGAGGGGTTTCCAGTTTACTTTAGCTAAGGTTTCAATATGGATGACTGGAACTTAGTAAAATTTCTGGTAGATTTGTATTGGTGGTGGCCTATGGTTGCAATAGTTTTGCGTATGATATATGCTGGGTGGTGGTCACTAACGGTATTAGGTAGTATGCCTGCACTGATGACACTGAAAGATAGAGGAACTTTATACATTCTATCTGCTTTCTTAGGTGCAGCAGGCTGTCTGTCAGGGAAACTCCTGGCTGTGACAAATACATCCTCAAATGCTGACAGCAGTTGGGGGATGGCAGGAAGTTCTGGTAATTTCAGTTGCAAGAGCTCATAGTAATTCTGACGGACTGAAAAACCTCAGTGTTCTACTGCTGAAAACAGTAGAAAATTCTGACATAGTCTCAGAGAAAGAGAATCCCTGACCAGGAGATTCAGATAACATGCTCTCCTGAGTCTGAATCAGAAATCTGCGGAGAAAAACCTTTATCTGTCCCATCACTTTCCTCTCCAGAATTCAATTTCTTGAATCTATTTGGAAAAAGGGAATTACTTTTTCTTTTAACAGAAACCACCCAATAAAAGCAGTCAGTAGTCTGCAAATAAACCCTATGCCAGACTTAATGAACTACTCCTGTCCAGTGAAACTGGTACAGGAGGTAATCAATGTTTTGTTTTCTTTTTGTTTTTTGACAGAAAAGTTGGGGCAAACATAATTATTAATAGCAGCAACTGCTTCCCCAAGGATAGGCAAGACTGACAAGAGTGGCTCTGTCTTGCCCACTGAGGGGACCCCAACAGCTGCCAAGGATGTGGCTAACCCCTGATCTATAGTGGCTGTATGGATAACACCAGAGGCATCCAGGGAAAAAGAGAAGTAGTCTGAGGAACCAACTTTGGTCACAGCACAGTCACCCATATGTGTCTGAGGCAAATTGCTAGCCTGTTAAAATGGCAAAGGCTGTCTAGTTACCTTTTTCTTTCTCTGGCTGGAAGAAGGACCACTCATGGGATTGAGAGTTTGTTTCACAGTCAAGTCAAAAATGTTGCTTCGTTCCCAGGGAAATTGAGCAGCACAAGCCGGTGAAATTTAAAAAGTAGTTACAAGTAACTTTTCCAGTTAAAACACAGTGAAAAGTACTCTAGTACGCTTTATCAGCTCCACAAAGTAATTTAAGCACATCTTCTTCACAGAAAAAAAATGTTTTAGACTGTTTAAACAAACTTTTAAATGGTCAGAAACAAAAGTGTGCTCCTGTTTAAAAGTACCGTAAAGTCACATGACAGGCGATAAAAATAATACTGTGAGGTTTTTCTCAAAAGGGAGCTTATTTGTCCAGCAATGGAACAGCACAAATCCACCATCGATCCCTCAAAAGCCCACATAGGAACAATCTCTTCCAAGGCAGGAAAGCTTTGAAGGGCTTTGTGACCTGTCATTTAGTCAGCTCAACTCTAGCTGACTAATAGTTTGGGTGTGTGGAAGGTTCTCCTGAAGCTTTGGAAGTTGGGTGGCTGTTGTATCTTATGTAGGATATAACCTGAGCAGCTTGGCCTACTATATGAGGAATATCCAGACGATCAGGGTAAGGCACAACTGGAAATGTTTGTGAAAGATTTAAATTTGGAAGTATTAGACAGGACAGGAGGCTCAACAAATGACAGTGAGTAGAAAAATGGAAAATGAAACTGTTATATATACAAACAACTGAGTGGAAAATCTCCATGTTTGAATGGCATTTCTGTAGAAACATGACAGTTAGGAGGTTCAAAAATAATAAAGATGTAGCAGATACTGTTTAATAATATTCTGAATGGGAGAAGAGGTCCCTACATCTTGGAAAAAGGCAATAGTTCATAGGTTCATTGGTGCATGTTAGGCTAACGACCCCACTAGTGCCTTTATAAACCTAGCCATGAAACCCAAATGTATCCCATGAGTTATTAGAGGTTATTTTAAGAGGTGCATGTTAATTAGGGCATGATTTAATGGCTGCCTCTGTCCATCAGAAACATAAGTGTCAGACCAAGGGTGAATTTCCAAGTAGTAGTATTACCAAATGAGGGAAAGTCGCCCTGTAACATATTGACGAATTTCAGTATATTAAACCATGATTATAAAGTATTTATGTTTATACTTGCAAAAAGAATGGCAAAAACCTTACTAAAAGTGATAGATATGGATTAGTGTTGTTTTTGTGGAAGGGAGACAGAAAACTGTCTACATAAGTAAAACAGTGATGATGCAGTAGGACTCTGGACATAATATATTTTACTGTTGGTAAGTTTGAAGAACAGAAAGCAGCTGATAGGGTCCTCTGTGACTTTATGAGTAGAGTGATTGTCGATTTGTTTTCCCAAACTATATAACAAAATTAATAATGAAAATATATGAAGAGTCAGAAGCTAGAATTAAACCAAGAAGAGCCTTAGGTCCTAGGCAGGGATGAGAGCCATGAATACTTTCTATAGTGATAATTATTGGTTAGCATTCTAACAATTTACTATTTCTCTACCGGTACTTTTGGTCTGTATTCATGTATGATTGTATGCATTACTTCATTGCATTTTTGGTATATTCCTGGGCTGAACCTGAAAACCGTCCACAATGATCACGGTTTTATCCTAATTATTAAATGGAAAAATAAATGAACTAATGAATAATTGCTCTCTTTTCCCCTCTGTTGCTTATTTTACAGTTGGAGCCTTCAGCTAGGACAATAACAGGTTCACAAATTCAAGGTTACAACTGGTATGTCTCTCAAGAGAAAATAGCATTGTTTGGAGAGTACATTACACTCCATTATACAAACCCAGAACAAGACATTCCTGTGTTGCAATATATTTTGAGACGATGTCAAATGTTTTCGGAACATAAAAATAGATAAAACAAAGGCATTAGCTGTGAACTATTTGCCTATTGATGACTTAAGAGAAAATTATTCATATTTTTGCAGGCACGATAAAATGAAGCACCTTTGTGTATAGGTTAAAAAGAATCAGTCTTGACTGCTAAATATGCATGGAAGGAAATTAAACAAAATATAATTAAAAAAATAAATAAATAAAATAAGAGACTGGAAGACTTTACTTCTAGACCTGAACAGCAATTTATAAGCAGCGAAAATGTTTTTGTCCCCCAAATGTTATATACATGATAGCCATATTTTTAGCAACCCGATGAGAGGTTATGGTCAGAAATTAGTAAAGAATTGAAAGAGTTTATCTGGGAAGGGAAGACAGCAGGGGTGAGGTGACATGCTAATCATCTGTACTGAACAAGGTGGCTGGGGTTAGCAAACTTGAAAGGATATTACAAGGCTACTCAGAAGTGGTTGAAATATAGAACACATGCAGAAAGCAACAGATTTAAACAAAAAATGATGAGATTAAACCAGGGGGAATAAACAGAAACAGTTTTCTGGGCACAAGCTATTAAAGATAATATTAATGAAAGACTGGAAGCCCTGTCACTTTATTCAATGCACTGTAGACTTTTGAGGAATAATCTCTGTGCCACTCACTTTGCCATTATAAACCTGATTGTCCTAGGCTTCTTGTTCTTCTGCAAGTCCAAAACCTCCATCAGCACTATGACTAGGGACCTAAATCTTAACCACCAGATAAATAAAAGATGGTGTTGGGACAAGTTTATAACCAGTGCTTCCCCAGTATGGTAAGAAGCAACTCAATGTGTTCCTTTAAGCATAAACTAGATGACTGTATTATTATCCACAAACTTACTCCAGGATTGGTTAATACAGCCTTCCTGGAAAAAGGAGGTGCGAACTGAGGAAGGGTACTGACAAGGTGAGAATGGTCATGATAATCAGTGGTCTTGGAATAACTATGAATCCCAAAAACAGCATGGGCTTTGGCTTTCAGAATTCTACTGCTGGTGTGAAGCTCACTATGTTATATTCTGAGACACTTAGCATTCAGGCTGGTAAGCAGGTCACAACAGAGTTTCTTTGTAGGGGGGAGACTATTCCAAAGTGTAAAGTAGCCAGGAGTGAGTGGACCTTGAAAATCTTTAAGATGTTGTATACTAAGAGGACTATTACTGAAAACATGTTTATTAGGCTTGTGCAGATATGCTGCATGTGGATTTGGGGAACATATTTAACCCATGTAAGAGGGTTATTTTATACATGCCACTGAAACATGGTAGTTTGAAAATAATTCACCCAAGGCTCTTTTTTAATGTTTTTGTATTTTATTTTAATTGATTAATTTTTGGAAGTGTTAGGTATAGCCATACCATGTAGTACAAGATTTATTTCTAAATGTATTTTTTTTTCCTAGCTGCTTTTTTTTTCCGTCTACCTGCCAACCATCAAGCCTCCTTCCATTGAATTCAAACCCATTTATACCCAATGGTTGAGGATTTTTCTACAGATCCACTTAGGGCAGGAGTCATGCTACAGGGGCCATCATTTAAGCAACCTCAAATCTGTTCTCCTGGTGGCATCCCAGTTATAATGGTACTTGTGAAAGGCTTCAGCCACCTGGATTACCAATGCCAATCAAACAACATGTGCATGCTTCCGGGTATATGGCTGTCATCAACTCCCATCACAGACTTGGGTAGCCACATAACCACCTTTCCCCAAACAATCTCCTTGCCAGTGACTCCATCCTCATCCTTAATCAGGGATCATGTCCAGCAGCAGCATTTAATCCACCTGCCTGGGACTCCATCCCTTCCTTTCCTAGGTAGCAGTGCCCATGCATACTTGCCATATCACCAAATGCCTGAACTGCTACTCAAAGCCAGCTCACCTTTCAGTGTGTTAACCATCTACTCCACCAGTTCATCATTTTATTTTTTTACTTTCTTCATATGCCAACCATCAGCATTCCTCTCACGAGTTGCACCAGTCCATTCCCTATCAGTGGCATTGTGACCACTGCCAAAGGGGAGAGCCAACTGAAGGAAACTGCCATCCAGGCAGTCATGAAGGCAGCTTTTACCCTGTGTGTTCTCAGGTCATCAGACCCCCCCAATGCAGCATATGGCCTGCCAAATGGCTCATCACTTCCATACTACTGCAAATGTCAAATAAATAAATTAAAAATACAAATTTCTGCCTATGGGCCTACTGTAAAGCCCTCAATATTTTATTTATTTATTTATTAGCATTTTTTTAACCAAGAAAGTCCAACTGGACAAAAGCCTTTTTTCAGTGGGGGTCCAGGGAGAAAAGCTCTAATACAGTATAAACATAACAAAACTTAAGCAAAGGCATCAAAATAGCAGAATACACACTAACAAATGTATTTGAATAATACAGGATAGATATCTGTACAACAGAATTTTTAAGCATGTGTGCAGTCAAAACACTGTCTAGGTTGCAGTCTGATGTTACAATAAAAAAAAATGGTAAGGTAAAGTTCACGTGTAGTTAGGAAGTAGAATAATGTAATATAGTGCAGAACAGGTAGCAACAGAAGTAAACATTTCAGATTACACATGCAAAGAATAAGAAATTAGAAGTTATGTACTTACCATAACGTTCCGTCTGAGTAGGTGGATTCATTTGTCTGCAACCTGCGGGTTATGGATCCGATATCGGATCCGAACCGGCATGGTTTATCCAGCTATGGATCCAAGCTCTTAGCTCCTCCCCTCACCCATAATGCCCTGCTCTCCCTACATGACCTCAGATCAAGTTTGCCCTGAATCAAAATACCCTGGAAAAGGGTAACACATAATATGCAGGAAACTGACAAGGCCAGGGGGATAGGAGGGCGGGATGGTTGCAGACAAATGAATCCACCTACTCAGATGGAACGTTATGGTAAGTACATAACTTCTAAATCTGAAGTAGGAGATTCATTTGTCTGCAACCTGTGGGACAGAGTCCCCAGCTACCTGAATCTTGGGCGGCCGTCATCTAAGGATATTCCGGAGCACCGCGGAGCCAAAGGATGCTCTACCTCTAGATGTGATATCCAGCTTGTAATGAGAAATAAAGGTATGGGATGAAGTCCAAGTGGCTGCTGAACAAATGTCATCCAGAGGAATCCTAGCCTTAAAGGCCGCTGAGGTAGAAACTGACCGATTGAATGGGCATGGACTCCCTCCGGTGCAGGCCTCCCAGAAGCTTGATAAGCTAGAAGAATACATTGCGAAATCCAGCGTGACAAGGAGACTTTGGAAATTGGCTTACCCAGATTGAATTTGGCAAAGGAAATGAACAACTGGTCAGATTGCCTATGACCAGCTGTCCTGTTAAGATAAAAACGAAGCTGCCTGTGAACATCCAAGGAATGCAGCTTGTATTCACCCTTGTTCTGATATTTAGGAAAGAAAACAGGGAGGTTAATGGACTGATTAATGTTTGCTTCTGAAGCTACCTTAGGAAGAAAGGAGGGATTGGTCCTGAGGTATACGCGGTCCGGATGGAAGACCAAGTAAGGAGGCTTTGAAGATAAGGCTTGAAGTTCCGAAACTCTTTTGGCCGAAGTAATGCCTACTAAGAAAGCAGTCTTGAGGGATAAAAATTTAAGATCTACTGTGGCCGCAGGTTCGAATGGGGGAGCGGTCAAGGCCTGAAGAACCAAAGACAGATCCCAAGGAGGAACCTCTTGCTTGACAGGGGGCCTAAGGAGAAAGGTGCCTTTAAGGAAGATTTTACACAATTTGGCAGACATAAGTGGTCCAGATGACTTGAGTTTGAGAAACATTTTGGGCACTGGAAGAGCTGATTTGGGGGATGGGAATGGAAGTAAACAGGTAACAATGACTCACCCATTCTGGGTGGAGGGAGAGGTGGTACCTGATCAGCCATGGTCATGCAGCCATGCAGGGACCACTACCCCTTCTTAGATACAAATGCACACACTCATGAATTTACAATGACAACTACCACTGAACTGGCTTGGACGTTAAATGTCCACACCCTAATGTCACACTGCAATCCTTCCTCTCCTCCAAGGGATAATGGCACTAGATGACTTTGGCCCACATGCCCATGGCTACATGCCAGTTCCACTAGGCACTTGAGCTGCTAATCAAGCTTGGGTAGTCGGTATCATAATCCATCTACACCAATGAAGGTAGCTCACTGTGCTGACGTTTCATGGATTTTGGGATTTGCTGGCATCCAAGTTAAAAATTAATGGAGTCAAAATATATCACCATGGAAACCGAGTCTAGGCTTGAAATGGTCCACAAGGGTAGTTAGCCTAGTACTAATCTATGAACCTATAAAGGCCACAATGAACTTCTGCAGGAACATGACTATGTGCTTATTTGCACTCAGAAATTATATGACAGATGCACAGCTGTACTGTTTAATAATGTTTTGGATAATCTTTAAATTACTTAAAAATGTTAAAATGGACACAATGCACAGTTACAGGTGGCATAATTTGACAAGGATTTCTGTTAATTTTGAAGTACATAATTTTTTCTACTACTTAACTGCTTTTTTAATAAAATCCATGTGTTCCTTTTCAACAAGTGCCATGAAATATTTTAGTTCCTCCTGAGCTACCACCATCTTAGGTAGACAAAACTTAAGTTCAAGATATCACCCTACTGATGGCACCTCAGGAATGCAAGACCCCTGTTATAATACATTACATTATCATTAATGGAACACGAATCTAAGCAACTACTGGAAACAGGACTCAAAGGCAAATGTGCTACTGAACTTCTGACACTGAGTAGATTCTTTCCAACTGTGTGTGTTTTTCCTAGGCACCTAGAAAGTGATGACTAATATTTCTATAAGGTATACAATATAAATGACATGCTTGCACAATTATTTATCTATTTATTTATTACGTTTGCTGACCGGGTGTGTCTGACTGGGCCAAGGGCCCGTTTTCAGCAGAGACCCGGGGAGAAAAGCTTCACAGTAATATATGACAATATACAAAACATAGTAACAGTAAACAGTACAATATAATTATTTTACATTTATTTCCCTTAAAATTACTTGTATTGTACTATGGCATCAGCTGTGTTATCCTGGCTAAATGTTTAGTAGTCAAGTGTGCCCCCCTTAATAAGACTCACCTTGTAATGCATGTTTCTGGGCACTGGTACTGACAGCTAGTAGTGACATCAAAGCATTTGCTGACATTTTCCTCACAAAACTCTCCGATGAATTACCCTCATAGCTCTACAGAAAATGTAAAAGCTCAGTTAAAATTCAGCACATATTCTTGAAAATATCATGTAAACTGCTTTGTTTTAGCAAAAGTACTGCAGCTCACATATATTACTTTCATTTAGTGCTGCAAGTCAAGCAACACCAGTGGGAAGAACGCTGTGCTATGTCACTATGAACCTGAATATCATTTTTTATGTAATGCAGCTTAAAAGATATTAACATTTCTTCAATATGAAGCTGAACACCAACTTTTTTGACACCACCATAATCAATAATACATTTGTCTTTGACTATTACATACATTAACTTCTGCCACTGTCAGATATTTGAAGCGGTTAGTGATAATTTACAATTGGGACAATAACTACAAATACAATCAAACTGCTGAAGAGGATTACAGTTGTGTGCTGTTAACATGCTAACTCCTGTGGCACAGGGTTCAATTCCTTCGACCTTCATTTGCCTACTGTGTGACTATAAGCAAGTCACTTAATCAAACATTTGGGACAACTGGAAAATTGGGCTAGGATCATTTAATGGTTTCCTGGACAGCATGCCTAACAATTACTTATGAAATCTATACAAAGTTTACCGTTCCATCCACCACAAACTACTTTGCATCTTTTAATCGTTCTTAGCTTTATCACTCTTGATCTTACAATTTTAATAAGGCTCATACAATTATGCACAACACACAGACAGATACTCACACACATTCAAAATACATTTTCTTATGTCCATTCAACTCCATCTTCAAACTCTATCCTTCTGTTTTTGTACCTATTCCTGAAACAGAATACTCTTGAAATCTGGTAATTCACTTGTGGTATTAAAAGGTTTTACTTACCGAAACAGAAATATAACAGAACGACTAATATGCATTTTCAGATTACAGTGCAATACACTATTACAATTACATAGCTAACTTGCTCCATGCTTTTAGCCTGCTACAGCTAGGCAAAACTGTATTAGGAAGTTCCATCACACTACAAATTTCTTATGCTTGGTTTAATTACTATTAATATATAAAACAGCTTATGAAGTAAGATATGGTAGGGACATGCGTCAAGTCAATACATATAAAACCCTACCTATACAGAATATTTATGAACTAGCCCTCTTTCTCACCGGTCTAAAACTTCAGGTTCCATTGCCAAATCTTGACTAAGGTTGTAACTGCAACTTATCTCAAAGCCTCTTAACATGTCAGCAGACTCTCTGCTCTAGGCATCACTCTTAATACATATTCAAATGTCCTAAACAGTGCCTACTTCTTTTTTACAGGTTCAAAATTCAGCATGTACCAGACACTGAGTTCCTTTTCCATGTCTGATCATCTTGTCTCTACAGCTTGAATGATTTTTTATCTTCAGAGCTAAAGCCAGAAAATGATCTGGCACTGCTGGACCCATTTAACACACTGCACAAGTGTCCTGATCAGAGATAATTATTAAAGCACAGATTTACTGCCTATGACTTCATTGAAGGTATTATCACAATTACAATTTTTGAAATCCATATTACTTATGCAAGTCCTTTTTTTAAGGATTTTTGAGCCAAGAGGCAATTACAAGACTGCCTATGAACAGTACGCAAACAACTCAAAACAGACAAGACTATGGCATATGAATGAGCTGCTTGTTCAACACTGACTTGTCTAGAATTATCCACTGCTGTCCATGCAGGCTACCAATGTCTCCATGAATACTTCCTAAAACTTTAGTCTGGCTGAGGTGCTTTAAAGCAGAAATGAATGCGGTGCAAATCTGCCTTCAAGGAACTTGCTTCAGTAGTCAGTCCCCAGCTCCTTCATGAATACTAATTAAATGCTAAATGGTGAAAGCTTCTGTAAACTTAAACATGCCAGAAGCCCAAATTCTGCCATATTTTAATGCTTTAAAGTGTAGTCTTGTTGATTTTATGGTTCTTACCACCCCCCAAAATGAAAATATTCTAGTGTGATTTCTTTTGTTTACCCAAAAGAAAGTCTGAAGTAGCAATAAGCATAAGCCTTAAGATATATTTCTTATATGATCACTATATTAACTGCTGCTGTGTTGTCAAACATTGACTGACTATCCTAACAAGCAAAAGTGTAACTGCTTTCAATTATACAATGATGATGAAGAAAGCTTTTCAAAGAGGTTGTTGGTTAACTTTAGGTACGTCTGTTAGTAGTAGGATCAATTTAATCTGCTACAACAAATTCTGAGAATGCTCATCTTCTTTAGTATCAACAAAGTTACTCCAATACACAGACCTGAAGATCTCTTTAAAATTAATAAAAATAACTACCATTGGCTGTGGATGGTTTTCCATGGACAGATGCAATGCCAGCAAGGGTCCCATGTGGTCATCACTTTATCTCCTATTAATAAAATTCCATGACTTGACATTAACAGCCTCAGACAGACAGACCAACAAAGGAAAAAAAATCAGTGGAAGTGTTGGGGAAGGGCTTCATATCTGATGGGAAACAAGAGTTAAATCTTCAATTGTTTGGAAGTGAATGGTCTTCAATGCATTTTAACAGAGGCTTACTCACAGTTTATTACAAATGATAAATCCCAAGGGTATATACTAAGCAAGCCTGCATGCAAAGGAGGTTATATATAACAACATGAAG
Source organism: Protopterus annectens (assembly GCF_019279795.1). Classification (NCBI taxonomy): domain Eukaryota; kingdom Metazoa; phylum Chordata; order Ceratodontiformes; family Protopteridae; genus Protopterus; species Protopterus annectens. Next base: position 949,043,609 of record NC_056732.1, read on the forward strand.
AAAAGGGAAATATGTGAAAATAAATGAATCACTGCTGGTGCAGTCACTAAGTATGTGTCTGCAGTGATTCTGTATAGAAAACAGCTCGTGGGGAGTTCAACAATGACCAGAAAAAACCTTTTCCAGTTTGAACTTGATGAGAAAAAGTACATTTGTGTAAGTAAACTTACCATAACAGTAGATTGTTGAATGATTACTGCTGCAGTAGCCTTAGCCTTGGGTATATGGGTTATATCCTGCCAAGGATACAACAGCAGGCCAGCTTCCAAAGCTTCAGGGCACCTTCCTATATATATATATATATATATATATATATATATATATATATATATATAGAGAGAGAGAGAGAGAGAAAGAGAGCGGGGGTGAGCCCTGAAAGAACAATGCTAGGAGCAACAAAAAATAAATGTCCACACCACGAAAACAAGGGAGTGCTACAGCAGCAGTGATTGCTTGAACATCTACTGTCATAACTGTACTATGTTCATCATACCGATCACTGCTACAGTAGCCTGAGCAATATGGGTAGATTACCCTAACTTACTATGTTTGGGAGGTAGAAGGAGAACAGCCCAGTAGCTCCTGCAGAATTGTTCTAGCAAAGCCTGACCTGGACGTGGATAAGGAATCAAGCTTACAGTGCTTTGCAAAAGTATGGACAGAAGACTAAGTATCAGCTTCTAGAATACAATCTTTCCAAAAAGCCACAGATGAAGCCAAGGCCTCAGTACAGTGCGCCTTGACACTGCCTGGAATAGTTTTATTATGGTGAGTATAACAAAAGGTAGCAGCTTTAGACAACCATTTGAAAATGGTCTGTTTTGATATGGGTTGTCCCTTCTTACCATCACAGGAAATGAACAACTGATCCAAAGATCTGAAAGATTAAGTTCTGTCAAGATAGTACCAAAGGTGTCTGTAGGCATCGAAGGTATGGAGTATTCTTTTTCCCTCATTTTTAAGTTCAGGAAAGAAAATGGGGAGATGGATAGTTTGGCTTAAAGTAGCCTGGATACCACTTTAGAGATAAAAGAAGGATTAGTTCACAAAGAAACATTTTCCCTGTAGAAAATGAGGCAGGGTTGACTCACCGTAAGAGCTTGCAACTCAGATACTCTTCTTGTAGAGGTCAGAGCATTCAGTAAAACTACTTTCCATGTTAATAAACTCAAGTCAGCCAGGTTAGCTGGTTCAAATGGAACAAGTGTTAGCTTCTCTTACACAAAATTAAGATCCCAAGAGGAGGAACCAGTGGGGGGTGGGGATTGGGAGTCTGATCAGGAGGATGAGGAACGACCCCCAGGAAAGAAGGAATTTCCTCCCACTACTATCTGTCATCTATCTGAAACTGTCTGTTGCCAAGGAGAAAAATGGAGATTCAGACTTTCTGGGGAAAAAAGGTACAGGTTAGAGGGAGCCACAGGGGGTCTCTTGGGAAGTAATTCAGTTCTTGTCTTTGGGTGGTTTGAGGGTTCTTTTTGGAAACCCCTTGCCATTTCTTCTTAAACATCTGTTTACCTGTATTTTGTTGAGATTTTTTATTTATTTTTGTTTGTTTTTGCCAAAATTGGATGAGGGATTACAGACTCCTTAGTAAATTTGGAAAAGGAGGTCTGAAAATTCTTAAGAGATTTCCTGGATCATCTTACCCCTTTCATTACACTTTTTGATTACCTCTGCAGCAGAGGGGCCAAAAACTAAAATATCATTTTTAACAACATTTCGGAGGTTCTGAGAATGCAGCTATGCAAAATCCTCCTCAAAACAGTACCAGTGGCCATAGCCCTGGAAAAAGTATCAACATACTCATACACACACTGTAAAAAAACGAGTAGTGACCTGTGCAATAGAAGAAACTAAATTATTTAATGCAGATTTTCTTTCTCACAAAAAGAAACTGCAGATAAATCATTCCTCATCGTTAACACAATTAGTCAGGACAAACTTTAACATATGAGCCTGAAAATTCAAAATTCTGAAAATCTAATTTGAAGTATACACTTTTTTCCCATACTTATCAATAATGTTCCCACGCTTATCAGAAAGAATAGGATGTTTAGCAGCAGTGGGATCAACTAAAGATATAGCTGCTGGCTCAGGTTTGGGAATAGCGTATGAAAATATTAGGTACTTCATGCATCCTATCTACCTATTTAGGAGCAGCTGGCCATCTGGAAAATCGGAGGCAGAAATGCAAACATCTTCTAAAGCAGACAGAACTGGAGGAATGGATGTAGGTTTTGGAAATTCCTTCTGTAACAAATCATAGTATTTTCTGAGGACTGAGAAACCTCACTGTTCTCCCACTGAAAACAATGGCACATTCTAGTAATACTGTCACAAAAAGAGAAACTCCTAAAGTGAGAATCAGAAACTGAGCTCTCTTCAGAGTCTGAATCAGAAATCTGAGGAGAAAACCCTGTATTTGTCCCTTACACTTCCTGTTCAGATTCAGAATCTTGACTTTCTTCAGATGGCTTAGTGGTAAATTGTTGTTGCTATGGTGTACAGGGTCATGGGTTCAAGACCTGCAAGGGCTGATTATTTACCTGAAAGGCCAAGTGGTTAAGGTGTATGCATTTCAACCACAAGGTGCAAGGTTTGATTCTCACCACTGGAACGAGCCTTACAGATGGAACATGTGTAATTTGTTGGGAGGGTGGCCTAATGGTTAAGGTGTTTGCCTTGCAAATACAAGGTGCAGGGTTTGAGTCTCACAAGGGATAATTGGCTAGGCTTAAAATGGCTCGCAAGGGCAGTTAGCTTAGTACTAACCTATGAACCTAAAAGAGGTATCCCTCTTTCTCTTACCAAAACTACTTTACAAGAAGGATCAACGGCCTGAATGAAACTCTGAGCCAGACCCAGTAAACTACTCCTGTCTAAGGAAATGTGAGGCGTAGTAGATAAGTGCTTAGTTTCTATTTCTTTTTTTGACAGGGAAATAGGGCCAGTTATGTTACTAATGGCAGCAGCAGATTCCTCAGCGATGGGCACAGCATTCTGACACTCTTCCAGGACAGACAAGAGTAGGGCTCCATTTTTCAAGGGACAAACCACAACAGCTACAGTGGGCATGGTGTAGGTGCGATACCAAAGGGATATGGGGTTAAAGGTGAATGGTCTGAAGTACAACAAACAGTTACAGCAGTGTCACCCATCTGCAGCTGAGGAAAATTGCTAGCCTGCTGTGGTGGCAAAGGCTGTTTGCTTAACTTTTTCTTGTTGTGGCTGTAAGATGCACAGATTGTGGGACTGGTAGTTTGTTCAATGGTCAAGCCAAAAATGGTTCCTTTTCCCCAAGAGAAGACAAGCAGCAAATGCCAGTAAAAAGTCAGAGTCTTCAAAAGTCATTTTTTCACAGAAAAACACAATAAAAGGCAGTTTTAAAACACTTTGCCAGCCTCAAAATGTAAAATAAACTCAATTTCTCCCCAGAAAAAAAAATGGTTTTCTGTGACTTTAAACAACCTTTAAACAGACAGGAAAAAAAGAGTGCCCACAATTAAAAGTACATAAGAGTCTTGCAACAGCCAATTAAAGCAAAAAAAAAAAAAAAAAAAAAAAAAAAAAAAAAACCTGAAGAGAAAAATGATAACATTCTAACAATTATTAAAAAATGGAAGTTTTTTTTTTCCCCAAAAGAAACTTGTCTGCCAAACAAAGAAACAGCACAAGCCGAGCATTGAACCTCAAAAGCTTAGAGAAGCATACACTTTAATGGTAGTAAAACTCTGAAGGGCTTTGAGCCCAAACTTGTCTTTTAGTCAGCTCAGCTCAAGCTACTGGGCAGTTTGGGTGAGTGGAAGGGGTGCCCTGATGCTTTGGAAGTTGGCCGGTGTTATATCCGTACAGCTAATGAAGGTCCAAAGAAGGATTCGAGTGAGACTTTAATGATTGAGACCACTGGGTGTTAATGAAGGTATGGAAGTTGTCCTCCACTTCATCTGCGTGAATGTCATAAAGACTGAATTCCATATAACCCAGAGTGCAACAATGGCAACAGAACATTTGAAATGTGGTGCCTGCAAGTGCAATGAAGATCGAACTGGTAGTCTGTGCAAGTGTAGCAATGATGAGGTAAATACTGAAGATATGAATGCATCATACAGATGTGATGACAGCTCTGAAATGTATTTATTTTATTTTACATTTGTTTACCAGGTAATGTCCGACTGGGTCAGGTGTTGGATACTTTATTAGAGAACAGGGAGTCTCCAAAGCTGTTGATGAATTTAGTTACCTTTAGTAGAATTTATTGGAGGACCTTGGGAATCTGTTGTTTGTATTTGATTGAACTGGGTTGTTTGAGAGCAGGGCAGGTTTTAGGTTTGCAAATGATGGAGTGGGCAATGGTTAGTTGGTTCGGAGATAATTGGTTGGGTAGTTATATCTAGTTGAGTTCATGAAGTTAAAATAAAGCTCTACTTGAACTTTTGGTCGGTGGTCTCCATTTTTCGCCTTTTCATTTTTGGATTACTGGTTGTTGGGCGAAATTTTCTCCGTTTTGTTTCGTACTTGTAGCAAACTTGGCTATTTTATTATAGCAGGTCTCCAGTTTATTTAAGTCTGTCTTTCGTAGGTTTGTAAAGATTGAAAAAGCAGCATAAATAACCAAATAACTAAAAGATGGCGAAGAAGGAATGCTGAACGCCCAAGAACCAGGTAGATGCTGCTGTAATAACCTCCGAAAACTAATAGTAAACAGTTATCAAGTTGCAAGCACGTGAAGTAAAATACTCTTTTATTGTATCAGATATAAAGGTTTAGCGCTTTCACCCACTGGAACGTGGGCTTCTTCAGAACAATTAGTAGTTATGACAACGTAGTTTAAATACTTAATTTAGGGCCAAAAATTTAAAGGCTTAAAGTTGTAACACTGACAAGTGTGCCTACAATAAATACGACTATAATCAAAAAGAAATATAAATCTACTATATAAATACTATATAATAAATCATTAATAAAAAGAAATAACATAAAAAATTCGATATACAATATATTATACATAAATATATTTGCTTATAGAAATATATCAAATTTTATTTACAAACTGTAACTTGATCATAATATTAAAAAGTTTATTATCTAATAATAAATAATATGAAAATTTTATATGAAAATAAATTTGAAAAAACTCACATAAACTTACTTAAATATCTGAAATTGCTTTTTAACATACATCATCACTAATTCATAAAACATACTTATTAAATGCTTTCAGATTTCCAATATGGGTTTAACCGAGATGTATTCTTTTAATCCCAGTGGGGTAGTGGCATCCGTCAATAATTGCCAATAGCATTCCCTGAATGCTAATTTACCTTTAATATTACCCCCCCTAGGATCCATTTTAACAGTTTCCAATATACTAAATCTGAACTCATGTTCATCACCCTTGTTCATAACATGTTTCGCTAAAGCATTCTTATCGTCTTTTTTTCTGATACTATATAAGTGTGCATAAATCCTTTTTCTACACTGTTGTTCCGTCTTACCTATATAAAATGAAGAACAAGCAGTACACTTTGCCAAATATACTATGTATTTAGTATTACAATTACCTCTCTTGGGGTGTATTTTAGTCCTGTTATAATTCTTTAATACTATATTCCCTTCATCCGACATGTATCTACACTGTGCACAAGCACCACATTTATTAGTATAAAGATGATAGTGCGTCTCCTTATACTTGCTTCTTGTTTCCAATAAATATTTTAAATTTTGTCCCATCCTATATACAAAACTGGGTTTCGTTCCCAATAAATCAGTCAATTCATCATTCACCAATAAAGTATGCCAATGCTTGGTCATTATTTCCTTAATCCTATTAGCATGCGGTCCAAATTCTATAATACACGATCTACTATGTATCTTAGTATTGGTGGTGTGATTAAGTACCACATATGTCTCAGATGAAATGTGACTTTTGGTCCCTAATAAGGGGATGTATCTAGTACCCCATTGTGACGTCACATTAGAGTTAATTTTCTCCATCATCTGGGGCTTGTATCCCCTATTCATAAAAAACTTTGTAATGAATTCTATTTCTTTCAGCATATCAGTATAATCTGATGTCATTCTGAGTGCACTTATACATTGTCCCTTATATATATTATACTTGGTCTTATAGGGATGACAACTTTCAAAATCTAAATAGGAATTTGAAAATGTTTCTTTCCTATGTATAATAGACTTGAATACACTATTTTCCTTACTAACTAATGTATCCAAATAAGGTACTCCTGTGCTGTTAAAAGTTGAAGTAAATTTTAAAAAATCACTACTATGGTTCAGATAACAGAGAAATTCGTTGAAGGATAATTCGTCTCCTTCCCATATGATATATATATCATCCAGGAAACGCGAATAATATCGAATTTTTCTTTGATATTCACTGGTAAAAATGGTCTTCTCTTCCCAATTAAGCATTACTAAATTGGCATAAATGGGGGCACAAGCTGCCCCCATAGCTACGCCTTTAACCTGTCTAAAGATTTCTCCCTCATAGAATATAAAATTATTATCCATGACTATTGACATTAACTCATAAATGAGCTGAATTCTGTCCCAGTCCAAGTTACTATATTTACAAATGCTGTCTCTAAATGCCTCCAATCCTTCATTTTTGGGGATACATGTAAAAAGGTCAATGACATCTATGGAGGCAAAAAGGAGATTTTCACTAACTAAATATGTCGGATATCTTGACAAAAATTCCCAAGAGTCTTTCACCATATGTTCGACTTTATGGTAAATGTGCTTGAGCAAAGAGTCTATAGCCACCCCCAAAGGAAATGTTTTAGATTTGCTACCAGAGATGAATGGTCTAAAAGGTGGGTCTATTACATTTTTGTGTACTTTAGGAATACCCACCAAAGTAGCCAATGTAGGATGTCTTACTTGGAGGAAATGGTATAGGTCTTCAGTAATTCTGTTATCCAACCTGAATTCTTCCAAGTACAAATAAATTCTTCTATATGCTATGTTCAACTCATTTAAAGAAATGATCTCATAATTATCCTGATCATAAAGTATATCTTGCATTTTACTATTGTATAACATACTGTCATATACCACAACTCCCCCTCCTTTGTCGGGTTTCATGATTCTAATGTTGTCACTAGATCTTAATTCGTCTAAAACTCTAATTTCGTCCATGTTGAGGTTGGACACAGCTTTCCACTTTCTGAGCTGTTTATTTGTGTGGTATATTTCATGTGCAACTGATCTTTCATATCTATAAACCTCTTTGTTCATTAAAGGCATAAAGTTACTTTTTTTCTTAAGTTTGTTAGCATCATTATGTATATGTTCTTCCTCACTTGATTTAATACTATCCTTAAACATAATGGCCAAATTTAATTTTCTCACATATTTTTTAAAATCGCACAAATAGTCCACTATTTTAAATTTTGTCACTGGTATAAATTTCATGCCTTTGGATAAAAGGCTAAAATGAGCTTTATTCAACTCCATATTAGTATAGTTGAAAATCTGAAAGTTATTATACCTGTTAATATTACCTTCCTGCACTATATGGAAAAGCTGACCTTCATCATTACGGGACTCACTATTAAAACTGGTATTCACCAATTTCTTTATCCCCTGTAATCTTTTCTCTTCCATGTGTTCCCTTTGGTCCATTTTTTGTATGTCTCCCTGTTGTGATCCTGATGAAAATTTTCTACATACTCATTTTCCTTATACATATTTGTACCTCTGGTGTCCCGAACTACTCCGGAATCACTATAAGGATTGTAATGGGACATTTTCCAAATATATACCCTACCTGAGTTGTACTGTTCAGTGTCTCTAATAACTTTTTTATTTTTCCTTTCTAAAATCTTGCCTGTTCTATTCTTTGCTAACTCATACTGTCTATAATACAACTTTTCCCAGTTGGGAAACATTAAATCATTTAAAATAACTTCATTCATATGTTCTATTTCTTCCAATTCCTTACATAATTTAGCATCATTGTATTTAATTAACATATTCATGTATTCAATGCCAAATTGATCAAACATTTTGTTGAAATCAGAACACACTTCATCGGTCAAATCTATACCCATGGGTACTTTGTGAAACCGAAGTCCCATAGGCACTATATTAGAATTAATACAATGCAATAGATATGCATTATCAAGCTTAATGGCATTAATAATATTCAGTTTTTTCCCAAAATCATAAATGAAGTCTTTAAGTGTTCCTTTAAGCTTGAGCGTTTGGTTATTGTCTTTTGCTTTATGTTTGTCAAATACACAGTCTCTATCGAGAAAATCTTTCAGATAATTCTCTTTACTCTTTTCCTTCAATTTATTACCCATATTCGTTTGTTTATGGGAAAAAACAGTACCTGGAATGTCCTGTTCCTTGTTTGTGACATTCGCGTAAGTCCTCAAGTTCTGGCTATATTTCGGTCTAGCCCCCGTTCTTCTTGCTTCATCTGAGATGTTACCAAAAGAAAAATCAAAAGTGAATTCCGTTGGCGCCAGTCTGCTATTAACAGGTTCAGTTGTAACTCCATTAAGAGGTAAGTCAATGTTGTTTCCCATGCTGTGCCTGGAAATTTGGCCATTGGGAAACTCCGGAGAAGAAGTTAACACATAATCCTACTGCTCCTCAGTACTGCCAGCTTGCCTTATTGTTTGCTTCAAACATTTGTGATGCTGTTGAATATCTCTCCGGTCTGTCCGGGTGGAGTTGTTGTGACCAGTCAGAGGGACCTCCGCTTCACTATTAAACATCTCCCCACTCCGTTGTATAAAATTGTTAACAAGTTCGTACAGCTTACCAAACTCACCCCTCAATGAGTTCACTTCGGAACGAAGATCCGATAATTCATTCACTTTGATGGGGGAGTTAGCTGCATCACAGTCCTGGTTCATGATGTAGTAACAATTGAAAAAGCAGCGTAAATAACCAAATAACTAAAAGATGGCAAAGAAGGAACGCTGAATGCCCAAGAACCAGGTAGATGCTGCTGTAATAACCTCCGAAAACTAATAGTAAAAAGTTATCAAGTTGCAAGCACGTGAAGTAAAATACTCTTTTATTGTATCAGATATAAAGGTTTAGCGCTTTCACCCACTGGAACGTGGGCTTCTTCAGAACAATTAGTAGTTATGACAACGTAGTTTAAATACTTAATTTGGTACCAAAAATTTAAAGGCTTAAAGTTGTAACACTGACAAGTGTGCCTACAATAAATAAGACTATAATCAAAAAGAAATATAAATCTACTATATAAATACTATATAATAAATCATTAATAAAAAGAAATAACATAAAAAATTCGATATACAATATATTATACATAAATATATTTGCTTATAGAAATATATCAAATTTTATTTACAAACTGTAACTTGATCATAATATTAAAAAGTTTGTTATCTAATAATAAATAATATATAATATGAAAATTTTATATGAAAATAAATTTGAAAAAACTCACATAAACTTACTTAAATATCTGAAATTGCTTTTTAACATACATCATCACTAATTCATAAAACATACTTATTAAATGCTTTCAGATTTCCAATATGGGTTTAACCGAGATGTATTCATTTAATCCCGGTGGGGTAGTGGCATCCGTCAATAATTGCCAATAGCATTCCCTGAATGCTAATTTACCTTTAATATTACCCCCCCAGGATCCATTTTAACAGTTTCCAATATACTAAATCTGAACTCATGTTCATCACCCTTGTTCATAATATGTTTCGCTAAAGCATTCTTATCGTCTTTTTTTCTGATACTATATAAGTGTGCATAAATCCTTTTTCTACACTGTTGTTCCGTCTTGCCTATATAAAATAAAGAACAAGCAGTACACTTTGCCAAATATACTATGTATTTAGTATTACAATTACCTCTCTTGGGGTGTATTTTAGTCCTGTTATAATTCTTTAATACTATATTCCCTTCATCCGACATGTATCTACACTGTGCACAAGCACCATATTTATTAGTATAAAGATGATGGTGCGTCTCCTTATACTTGCTTCTTGTTTCCAATAAATATTTTAAATTTTGTCCCATCCTATATACAAAACTGGGTTTTGTTCCCAATAAATCTGTCAATTCATCATTCACCAATAAAGTATGCCAATGCTTGGTCATTATTTCCTTAATCCTATTAGCATGCGGTCCAAATTCTATAATACACGATCTACTATGTATCTTAGTATTGGTGGTGTGGTTAAGTACCACATATGTCTCAGATGAAATGTGACTTTTGGTCCCTAATAAGGGGATGTATCTAGTACCCCATTGTGACGTCACATTAGAGTTAATTTTCTCCATCATCTGGGGCTTGTATCCCCTATTCATAAATAACTTTGTAATGAATTCTATTTCTTTCAGCATATCAGTATAATCTGATGTCATTCTGAGTGCCCTTATACATTGTCCCTTATATATATTATACTTGGTCTTATAGGGATGACAACTTTCAAAATCTAAATAGGAATTTGAAAATGTTTCTTTCCTATGTATAATAGACTTGAATACACTATTTTCCTTACTAACTAATGTATCCAAATAAGGTACTCCTGTGCTATTAAAAGTTGAAGTAAATTTTAAAAAATCACTACTATGGTTCAAATAACAGAGAAATTCGTTGAAGGATAGTTCGTCTCCTTCCCATATGATATATATATCATCCAGGAAACGCGAATAATATCGAATTTTTCTTTGATATTCACTGGTAAAAATGGTCTTCTCTTCCCAATTAAGCATTACTAAATTGGCGTAAATGGGGGCATAAGCTGCCCCCATAGCTACGCCTTTAACCTGTCTAAAGATTTCTCCCTCATAGAATATAAAATTATTATCCAGGACTATTGACATTAACTCATAAATGAGCTGAATTCTGTCCCAGTCCAAGTTACTATATTTACAAATGCTGTCTCTAAATGCCTCCAATCCTTCATTTTTGGGAATACATGTATAAAGGTCAATGACATCTATGGAGGCAAAAAGGAGATTTTAACTAACTAAATATGTCGGATATCTTGACAAAATTTCCCAAGAGTCTTTCACCATATGTTCGACTTTACTGTAAATGTGCTTGAGCAAAGAGTCTATAGCCACCCCCAAAGGAAATGTTTTAGATTTGCTACCAGAGATGATTGGTCTAAAAGGTGTGTGATATTTAAGTAAGTTTATGTGAGTTTTTTCAAATTTATTTTCATATAAAATTTTCATATTATATATTATTTATTATTAGATAAACTTTTTAATATTATGATCAAGTTACAGTTTGTAAATAAAATTTGATATATTTCTATAAGCAAAGATATTTATGTATAATATATTGTATATCGAATTTTTTATGTTATTTCTTTTTATTAATGATTTATTATATAGTATTTATATAGTAGATTTATATTTCTTTTTGATTATAGTCGTATTTATTGTAGGCACACTTGTCAGTGTTACAACTTTAAGCCTTTAAATTTTTGGCGCCAAATTAAGTATTTAAACTACGTTGTCATAACTACTAATTGTTCTGAAGAAGCCCACGTTCCAGTGGGTGAAAGCGCTAAACCTTTATATCTGATACAATAAAAGAGTATTTTACTTCACGTGCTTGCAACTTGATAACTGTTTACTATTAGTTTTCGGAGGTTATTACAACAGCATCTACCTGGTTCTTGGGCATTCAGCGTTCCTTCTTCGCCATCTTTTAGTTATTAGGTTTGTAAAGATACAAGAAGAGTATAGGAGGGTGGATAGTAGGTGTGTTCAGGCTGTGGATAGTCTGGTGTTGTTGGTAAGGTATGGTTTGGCCCCATAGCGTGAGCGACTGTTAATGCTATGTGTTTGTCAAAATTTAGACACATCAATTGTGACCCCTAGAAGTTTAGTTTCATTTTAGTATTGTTGGAGGAGTAGATAATGGGGTTGGAGGTTGTTTTTGTTTTGTACGGGAGAAGACCATTAGTTTTGTTTTGTTTGGGTTGAGTATTAGTTGGTGGTCAGTGAGATAGTTTTCTAAGTCATGGAGTGATTTTTGTGTTTTTTCTTGGAAGTTCGAAAAGGGTAGGGGCAGAGCAGATGAGGGAACAATGAAGACTGTAGCTGCAGAGAATGCGTGAAAAATGTGAAAACTCTAATGAAATTTACTCTGGCAAATACTGTGAATGTGACAACTTCAGCTATAATAGGTCTAACGGCATTTGTAAGTGCTGTGTTTATGACTGTTTTGCTAACTGCTTTACTAACTTCACTTGCAGTGCTTGTGACAATGCTACCAGTATGGCAGAGAATGGGCAGTTATGTAATAGAAGAGGAAAATGTATATGTGGCAGATGTACATGTAATGACCTAGAATTTCAGGATCTCACCTGTGAAAGTTGTCCTACTTGCCCTACTGCCTGTACTGAGCATACAAAATCCCCTGCAAAACAGTAAAAACTTGTGCTGTAGAAGTAACATTTTAATAGCACGTTAAACAGAATAGCCTGGGTGTCTGATGTCACCTCCTCCTATTTCGAATAACATCAAATACAGATGATGGAGAAAGGGATCGAAATTTAGATGACGAAAAATTTTCATTTTCGATTTTTTTTCATTGTAATAAATGAAGAAGTGTAATTCTTGCTTTTGATAGTAAACTGTCCTCAACATAGACATCAAAATTAATCTCTTGAGCTTCATTCTTGAGGTGAATTTCTTGACATTCATGTCTCAGATATAAAACACGCGGATTATAATCAAAAAACCGATCATACTCTTCCATATTTTGCATTGCCAGTTAAGTAATTTAGCTACTGTTGTACGTTAGCTAGCATCTACTCAGAGCATAACTACAATAATTCACCAGACAGATTAACTACACATCATGGGACTACAGTCTGCCTTTACCCCTTCTGTTGTCACACTTCTACCATTAGGCACAATGAGTTAATGTAAGAACTATCACATGCTCCCTAACTACCCCTTGCTGTTACCAAACATACAATCCACATATGTGAGGTGTACTTACATACTTAAACTACAGACAAATCCTCCACATCCATCCTGTATAGGGTGGCCAGTGCTCATGACAGATGCACAAAACCACAACTACATCATGCCAGTAACACCATATCTACTTAAATCGGGGTAATGTGTAAAGTTCTCCTAAAGTCTCCCAGTCCTCCCAGGCAATACATTGCCCTGTACAGTATGCAAAAGCTCTGAAGGCTGTTAGGGTATAATATTACACATGATAACACCCTTGTCATATATGATTCAATATTTACAAATACTGATGCTCCACTCACCAGGCTGAGCAAAGATAACAGTAATGGTCAGCTGTCTCTCAGATGACAGAATTCACAATATCACCACCGATCTTGGATTTCTTCACCTTAAATATGCATATGACTTGGCTGATACACATGTAAGAGTGAATGACTTTTGATGTTCCAGCTTAGAAAATATGAGGAAGGACACTGCTGAGATCTCTCTCTATGTTTCTGATGTTGAAAAGTGGCTAGTTTTTAAGTAGTGTCCTGTCATCACTGTGAATAATACCACAGTGCACACATAAAATAAATGATTTCAACAACTGATTCAATAACTTGCATCATCCTAGGGAGGTGCAATGTGTGTCAGGTTGGAGGGCAATTGCTGACAGTTCTACCTACATTGCTATGGATGGCCTGTACCTCATGGCTCCACATTTGATCAAAACAGTAAATGCTTTCATGATATAAAGTCTTCATGACCCTTGCAAACATCCATATTTGAATAGTTACAGAAACATAGTTCCAGTCCAGTGAAAGCACTCTCTTTGTCTACATGGGTTTAATGCTTACAACTTGTTTAGACATTTCACAGAGGGTGACCATGCTACTGCTGGGGAGATATCTATATTTATTTGTAATTCTATCACTCTTGCATGATTAAACAAGATGACAGCCTAGAACTCCTGTGTACCCTGGTAGCTATAGGCAAATCTACCTACAACCACATTACTGCAAACTACAGAACCTCCTTCATGAGCACCACAGCTCATGATGCCCTCTTTACCAAAAGTATTACTGAACCTGACACAATCATTCTATGAAATTTTAATTGGCCATCCATAAACTGGCAAACAAACATTATACACAAATATATAGCATTCCGGGAATTCATCAACACAAACTTCTGGTGAGTATCCTCCCCTACTAGAAGCTGAAATCTTCTTAATCTTGCTTTTATTAATAGAGCTCAGTTATGCTCCTCAACTATTATTACCCCATCACTGGTCAAATCAGACCACAGTGCTGTAATATTCTTTATAAGAACACTGCCATAGATGCATTCAAATCCTAATGTTTCCAGGTATTTCTCAAAGGCTAGCTTCCTACAATTAGCTGATGACCTTAGGCGATTTATGTTCTCCCCATCCCAGGGGACCCCTTGGCAGAAACTGCAATGTGTATAACTGATGCCTATTCCTATCTAATTTCCTGCATTAAGGCACGTTTCACCATCTGCCACAAAAAGAATACAATGATTAAGAATGAGCCCCATAGGGCAGGACCCTACTATCGATAAATTCTACAAAAAGTAATAAAAACTCTAGCCCAAAGGATATACATAAACTAAAAAGAAAATTAAGAACTAATGTCAAGAGTCAAAACCTGCACAACAAAGTGTGAACTGACCACTGCTACACTGTCCAAGGAGAACCACAAAGCATTAAGGATTTCACAAATCTTACAAAGAATACTCAACACTGCACTGAGTATATATCCAGTAGTAACACCCACTCTGACCCCAAGGAAATCACAAATACACTAGTGGAATGTTTTGTTCATACTTATGCCCTGCCACCCATTTCACCTCCATACCATCCAGTTAGCACCACCATATAATTACCTCTGAACAAATTCTAAATGCCCTCACCAAAACTACAAACTCTAACTCTGTGGTCCAGGCAGCATACCAGATTATTTGTTAATATGACACAGTGCCTCACAAAGCCCTACACAATGGTAGTCAGTCTTGGACCCTCCTGAGGCCTGAAGAACAGCTAGAAGAACACACACACACACACACACACACACACACACACATATATATATATATATATATATATATATATACATATATATATGTGTGTGTGTATATATATATATATATATATATATATATATATATATATATATATATAGATTCATAGGTAGGTACTAAGCTATCATCCCTGAGCCCTATATAAGTCTAGCCAAAAAGGTTCAAAGGTTCCCTGGCTTTTGCCAGCCAAGAAAATTATTTTCCTGTGCCCCTGTCGAGCAGAGCCACAGAAGTGATCTCTGGAGTGAATTTCCTATTTCCCATCCAATTGTCAAGATTTTTCTTAAAGAGGGCTAATGAGGAGCTTTCTTTGACATGAATGGGTAGTTTGTTCAAGAGTATGGGAAGTCTCTGGGACAGGAATCTATCCCTCCAGCATGTTCTATTTATTGTGGTGACAAGGTTTAGGTCCCTGGAGCGTGTGGCTCGAAGGGATTGGGATTTCTTTAAGTGTAGCATGTCCAACAGTTCTGGGTTTGACAAAGCTTTGTATGTTAGGCAGAGATCGCCTCTGAGCAGGTGATATGCGACAGAGTAGAGCTGCAGTTTTTTTAGACGATCGGCATATGGCATCTGTTTGAGGCCGGTAATCCTCTTAGTGAGGTATTTCTGTGGCCTTTCCAATTGTTGTAAATGTCTTGTGAGGTACATGCCAAACGGGGTGTTGTACTCTATAATGGGTCTGATGAGGGATGAGTAGAGAGGAACAATGACCTCATTTTTTCTGGAGGAGAACCCCTTTGTGATGAGGTGTGCCACGTGGAAGGATTTCTCGACTACTGTGGCAATGTAATTATCAAAGGAGAGACTGCTGTTCACCTGTGTCCCAAGGTCTCTTATCACACTTTCGGTGTTTTGTAGGCTATCACCTATGTGGTAGTTCATGGGTACTAAGGGAATGACAATGCACTTCTTGGCATTGAGCTTGAGGCCATGACTGACACCAAGCATCTGTCTGAGTGAGGCCCCTTTGTATAATGTCCACATCATTAGGCAATTCTATTACGGCTCCTAGTTTGCAGTCATCTGCAAACTTCGTTAGCCAAAGACCTTCTGTAATAGCCTGAACCTCAGAGAAGTAGATGCCAAACAGGAGAGGATCCAGGACTGAACCCTGTGGTACTCCTCTTGTTACTGGTCTGAAGTTGGATTTGGAGTCTGCTACTTTCACTGTGTGGGTTCTGTCAGTGAGCCAGTTGGCCACCCATCTTGTGACATTGGGATTTATGCCCAGTTCAGTGAGTTTATCTATAATTTCAGAGTGGGGGGTGGTGTCGAAAGCCTTGGCGAGGTCAAGATAGGCTGTGTGCACCATCTTACCCTCATTAACGGCTCTGGTGACTGCTTCAAAGAAGTCAATCAGGTTTAGAAGACCTGATCTACCTTTTACAAATCCAAACTGAGTGGGGCCCAGAGTTTGGAGGTTACTTATGTCTTTGTTTATAAGCTCTAAGATGATATGTTCCAAGGCCTTGCAGACCAGGCTCATTGGGCTAATGAGGTGGCAGTTCCCGAGGTCCATGGTGGCACCCCCTTTGTGGAGTAGGATAACCCTTGCTGTGCACCATTCAGTAGGCACAAAGCTTGAAGTGAGGCTATGACTGAACATGGTACTTAGGTGGGGTGCCAGTTCGTTCTGTAGTTCATGCAGAACGCAGCCTGGGATGTTGTCTGGTCCCATGGATGCTGTGTTCTTGGCTTTGGAGAGTGCGGTCTTTACTTGTGCATCTGTGATTGCAGGGACTTTGCATTCTTCCGGTATTGAGATGGGCCCTTTGGAGGGTGAGAGGAGGTAAAGTTAGCACTGAACCTATCTACCAGGAGGTTGGCAATATCAGTTGGTTCTGTATAAAGAGTGTCATTGTGCTGTAGCTCAGAGCAGATCTGAGTGTTGTCATTGAGATTTTTGACAAAACTGTAGAATACTTTGTGGTTGTCTTTAGAATCAGTGGCAAATTTATTTTCGTAACTAACTTAACATAAAGAGTTAGACCATCCCAAAGAAAGAAAGGAGAAGAGGAGGCACAAGGAAAATAAAGGAGATGAGATGATAGAGCAGTGTATAGTTGTGATAATAGTACATTAAGTTTTGTGCAGCAGAGAGTTATGGTACAAATTCATATAGAGTGGATATAAAAAGTGTATACACCCATTAAAATGCCAGGTTTTTATGATATAAAAAATGAGACCACAATGAATCATTTCAAAACATTTCCCACCTTTAATGTAACCTATAGCCTGCACAATTCAATTGAAAAACAAACAAATCTGTTAAGGAAAAAAATATAAACAATTAAAAAACATACAATGGTAGCATAAGCATGCACACCCTTAGACTAATACTTTGTTGAAGCACCTTATCACAGGTAAGCAATCGGGCCTCCATTCAGGAGCGCTGGTAGGGCTGCACGGAAAAGGAATCGCTAGAGCCCTGATTATGCAGACCCCTCTGCCACGGGGAGGACGTCTTCCAGTGGAGTTCCCTCTTCTGCCCCGAGGGGAGAACTCACCACATGTGTCACGAAAAGGCCCGTGGGATTTCTTGAACCACATTTTCCCACTCCTCTGATTTCTAGAAAAGGATCGTTGTGCAGTAGAAAAACAAACGCCCACAGCAGACAGGGTCATTCTGCCATTTTCACTCCTGGCTAGTGCGTCTCTAACCTTAGGGCCAAACAAAGAGGAACCATCAACAAGAACACTGACGAAGGAAGAGCTGAAAGTTCCGTGAAGTCACACAAGTGTATCCAGGTGTGGAGCCTTATGGCAATGCCTGTACCCGCTGCCCTAGAAGTCCCTTCAGCCGCATGAGCAATGAGACACATGGAAGAGTTTGAGATAGACTCCAGGGTGGCAGGCTGCGAGGCAACTTTATTCCGAACATTGTCAGACACAGTTCCTGCAAGGATGTTTGAAAGCTCAGTTATCAGATCCCTTTGGAGTCTAGCAAAGTGTGCCAAGAAATTCAAGGACCTACTAGCGAAGGTCGATGATGCAAAGACCCGCTTCCCAAACATGTCCATTGTCCTAGACTCTCAGTTAGGAGGACGGACAGTAGAATGAGCTCTATGGAATCAGGAGCTTTCCATGCCTGTTGAACATGCCTGTTGAACAATCAGCTTAATTACATCATCAGTGGATGGGGTCACCCAGGAAGTAGATGGGCAGTACGAAAAGCTTACAAGAACACAGATGCCTCAGAAGATGGGTTTGAGGGCTTCCAATCACCCCTCTGTTTCAGAATTTCTAGGATGTCTCCGAAGGAGACATCTTCAGGGGGTGACTGGGGGGGAACCCTTCCCTTCATCATAATCTGTGTCTTCCGTGACAGACTCTTCTGGAGAATCTAGATGTTTCCTTTTGAAAGTCCTCTTATAGAGTGGCTCCTCAGTGGGAATTTCTGAAGAAGACTCCGAAGAGGAAGGACCCTGAACATTGATGTCGTACAGCTCCTGTGCCCACTGTCTGGATGTGATAGATTGTGACAGCTGTGAGCCAGAAGATACATAAATGTGACACTCTGACATAGAAGGAGCCAGCTGGGAGCCTGCTGAGGGTAAAACTCTCTCCATGATCTGGAAGGCAGGCCCACCTGAAGAGGGATGGGAGCCTGGAAATGAGGTAGACAAGGTCGGAACCAGGGTCACACCCCGCTCCAATGAGCCGCCATCCAGAACAGCAGGTGGGGAGGGTTCAAAACCGCCATGGCACTGACAGCCAAAGATGGCGCCGTAGAAACAAACGGAACCATACAGAAATCCTCAGAAGCGACAGCCAAACCACAGTCCCAGGTGTGCAACCAATCCAATGGTTCCAAGGACATCAGAGATGACTCCAGTGCTGAGGTAAGGTCTACCATCAGCACTGAGACAGCTGGTATTGGGATAGTCGAAGTGGTGGGCTCCAATCCTTGGAGGGAGGTTGAAGGAGGACGGTCTGGCGGAGTCCTTGATGAATATGCCTCGGCTCCGGGAGGGACAGAGATCTGCGTAGGTGCGGTGAGACCCTTGTCTCCCAAAAGCTGGTCCCCCAATGTAACTACGTCCATTTCAGAAAAACTTCTGGAAGAACGGATCAACATTCCCGAGGGAGACTCTAGCCTATTAATGAAAGGGCTAGGGAATTGACCAAGGAATGGGTCCACAGAGGGGGAATACTTAGTCTTGGGAGGTATAAATGTCTCGTCTTTTGGCACTGTAGGTTGCTGTGCAGAGGGGGAAGCCACAACTGAATGAGAGGTGAGTGAAGCTGGTGCAGAAGAAATTGTTGGTGCTGAAGAGGTCGTTGTCACCAAAGCAGTGGCCTGTGCTGAAGTAATCAGTATTGGTGCAGTAACCATCAGTGCCGAAGGTAATTTTCCAGTCATTTTAGGTACTTTTGTCCTCGGTTCCAAAGACACAGATGGAACCGGTGACTTGTGTAATTTTAAGTCTTGTGCCAATGGTGAGGTTGGCACAGAATAGCATCTCTTTTTAGGGTCAGGTTTTGACAACTTAAGATATCTCAAGCTTAGAGAGGGCTTCTTCGAAGTAGCATTTTAGCAAGCTTTTCAACGATTATTTCATCACCCCACCAGTGTACAGGCACTGAAACCCTGGCAAATCTTACATGCAGTGTCTAGATGGGGCGCACCCAAACAGCATACGCAGGAAAGATGCCCATCTCAATTGGGCATCTTTCTGCTACAGTCGCCTAGTTGGCCTATGCCTAAGGCCGGCTATGAGTCTTGACGTGGTTTAAATCCAGATGTCCCTTTATGTTTATCCGCCATTTCAAGTTCACACACACACACAAAACAGACAGACGAAGAAGGCAGCCAAAAATTTTTTTAAGTAAAGGCCAACCAGCAATGGTATACAAAATATTACCTAAATGGTAAGGAAAGGAAAAGAAAGGATGCTAATGATGGTATCTAAGAGTTACCAAAAGGTAAAAGGAAATAGAGGGGAAAACAAGTTACCAATGGTGGTAATGAGAGATACCATTAGGTAAAGGGAGTGGGTAAATTAATTACGGAAAGCACTTACACACTCAAGAAAATAGAAAAAGTATGAAATATGCTAATACAAACAGACTATAGCAAAAATCGTTAATAGAAAAACAATAATTAAGGCACTTAGCTGATTGCATCGGCTGATGTGACTGATTTTCAGAGCAGCAAATAAGATCTGGGGTAATGGAGAGAGGGGCATTGTGGGTAGAGCCTTAGCTCGAGAGTTTTTTTGGCTGGCTCGAGCGCTATAAAGGCCGGGCCGATTCCGAGAGGTCAGAACCGAACCCATCTGCAAAGAATGAATGATGACTGACAACATCAGATCAGTGGTTATGCCACTGGCTGACTCCCTTTACAGGAGCAAGACAAACTGATATCAACAAAGTTTATTGGTAAAGCAAAGCTTTCAGGTACAGCTATTCTTCTTCAGTGCAAGATAAAACACAAAATTCATTGCAACATTTAAATACCAATCACAATCAATCATTCAAATAAGCACAGCCAATAAAAATATAATATTAATCCTGTTCAACAATTAAAAATTCACCCTAAAAATAGAGTAATAAAATCACTTGAAACGTGACATTTTACCTTTGAGTATTGGTTTCAATGTATTCATTTTGTTAATGCCTGGAAACACGTATTGGTTTCAATGTATTCATTTTGTTAATGCCTGGAATAACAAATTGGAATTGAAAGAATATGAATGGATCACACTTCTGCAAGCAGATGTACTTCCAGGTATTAACAGAATGAATATATTGAAACCAATACTCAGTGATAAAATATCACGTTTAAAGTGATTTTATTACTCTATTTTTAGGGTGAAATTTTTAATTTTTGAACAGGATTAATGTATTTTTATTGGCTATTCTTAATTGAATGATTGATTATGAATGGTATTTAAATGTTGCAATGAATTTTGTGTTTTATCTTGCACTGAAGAATGGTAGTTGTACCTGAAAGCTTTGCTTTACCAATAAACATTTACGTAGATATCAGTTTGTCTTGCTGCTGCTCTTACTCAACAAGCTGCTACTTCACTATTGTTCTTGTTTGCCACTGATCGACTCCCATTACAGTCAGATGTCTTGACATTGGTCAGGGAGTCTGACGACTACATGAGGAGCAGGAATTCTCTGGTAGTTAGGATGGGTAAAGGCTTCCATGGCAGGAAATCCCATCAGTGAAACACAAAAAACATCCTGTTGGCAGGATTGAGATCTCTCCCAAAGCATTTCATAAGCATCCTTTTGAAACAAGCTAATCAGCTCCCTAGCTTTTTTTTAAAAAGAAGAAAATCAGTGTTGATGGGGATTTATAAATTCAGTCATGGTTTCTCTCCTCCTACCCTTACAGCAAGCAAGAAGCAGCAAACACTGAGGAATGCATTAGCTTGGATGCTGATGATCTAACAGTGGACTGATATATGCCTATGAACCTAAACTGTACAGTGCTATACTGTATTCTCTGTATAGTATACTGCACTGAGTTACATGTCATTATACAGTACTGGGTTATACCACACTCTGTTACACAGTAACTTATATTCAGTTGTCAAGCTTATAATGCAGCAGAGTATCTTGCGTTCTGTTAAGCCCACTTTCAAGCCTGCATTAACTGTGACACCCACACCAACAGTACTTGATGTTTTTACATTCTACTGACATTTTGTATTGTGTTGCCCAGTATTTTGGATTCAGATGTCAAGCGCTTCTGAATTGTAGTATCCAAGCCAGCACCGTTGTGCCTTTATGATATAATGTATTCTCTACATGAATACAATTGTCCAAGTCAGGTGTAAATTTCTGTTCTCAACTGCGGCAACCATGTCTGCACTGTCAGTTCTGTTCGGATATACTCTGTCTGAGTACATAATTGCTCAGGTCGCTTCTAGTATACCACCTTACCTTGCTGTAAAGTAGCCTCTATTGTACATTATATTGTCTCTCATAGTCTTACAGGTACAGCATTATAACACCCATCAACCTAATTCCAGTCTCAAATTTCCAAATCTCTGCTACTGTGGAACCATAGTCTGTTCTTACTTTATCATTTCACAGCCTGCTAGCACTAGGAACCTTGAAGCAGTTTGGGAACTGCCTCATGTTCACTGTCAAACTCTTAGTGCTATCTAATACAGAATCCAGTTTTGAGAGATGCACACACTTGTTCAAACTGAAGAAACAACTATACATGTACCACAGCTGTTGGTAAACAGCATATGGTGAACTACTGATGAAATCCATTCCCAAGCCCCAAAGGCAATGCACCATCAGAACCAAATTTCAGCTACTAAGAGAGTGCCTAACTCACCACATCATCTTACTCCACTATATTCTCCTCAGACAAGGGTCAATTGAGCTGCATGCTTAAGCCCTTATGGCCAAAAGAGCGTGTGACCACTTATGACAATGATATGGTAAAAGGTATCTCAATTATCAGACATACTGATGTTCTACATACCAAGAAAGATGTGGCAGCATGCGGTCTATCAGATGTAAAGATTTCTGATGTTACTAGGGCCCTCTGACACTGACACTGACACTGACACACACACACACACACACACACACACACACACACACACACACACCTGCATCCACTATTCTCTCCCGAAATGAGGGTCAGCTGACCTGCATGCCTAAGTCCTTAAGGTCAACAGAGTATATGAAGACCCATGGTAATGTTCTAGTAGTAGCTATCTTGACAGACATACTGACATTCAATTTACCAAGCCGAGCAAAGGTGAAGAGAACATTTGCTGTCTTTTAGATACAAAGATTTCTGATACACTACAGTCATTTGATTTCTTCTCCCCCAAGTATGCATACAACCTGTCATTGCTTGTCGAGACTAAGTTATCTTAGATGCTCCACCCAAGGGGATATAAAAGGACACACACCTGAGATCTCTATGTATGTGATCCACAGCTGGAAAAAAGGTAGTCTCTAGCAGTATCTTGCCACTACCACAAATGATGTCACAACACAAACAAAAATTAATTTACTTTAACAAATGGATCTGTAACCAGTCCCATTTAAAAGGAAACCAATATGTGTCAGCATAAGAGAAGACTGCTAAAATACCTATTTACTTTGGCAGGGGTGGTCTGCACCTCAATCCTCAAGACTTTTACATCTAATGCCATTTACTTGCATGTAATTTGCTCCTTCCCTTTTCTAAATATCCCGACACCTGTTCTTTTATCTCCTTTACAATATTCAGTACTTCAGTTACAACTGGTTTAGATTTTGGATTTTCCTTTTCAATTAATTGCTTTGTAGACTGTCAGTAGTATTAAACTTAACGTAAGTTCTTGCTATGTGTGGGCAATCAAATTGTGTCCCAGCTCAAAATAATTACTTCCTTAGAAAAATTTGCTGCTCCAGCATTTTTGGCAAAGTAGTCTAGTGAGTTTTTAAAATCTGTCAGCTCATTTGTGATTTAATAAAGTTGTTATAAAAAACTCTCTGTACTGAATAAGATATTTTCTTCTTCTCTTGTAGATAGCAAATGCTGGAGAATTGATGGGAAACACAGCAGCAATTTTAGGAATACAATTAGCAAGCAGATAACAATAAACTAAAAATACAGAAGCCCCTGGAGAATGATCATAGCAAAGCCTGTACTGGACTCAGAAAGGACTCCAGTTTGTAGTGCTTTGCAAATGTATATATAGAGGACCATGCTGATGCCTCTAGAATACTTTTGAGTCCACCCGTTTCTGGACAGTCACCAAAGAAGCCAAAGTCCTTGCATAATGGTCCTTAACACTGCCAGGAAATATCTTATTTTGGACTATAACAAAAAGCAATAGCATAAGACAACGATATGGAAATTGCTTGCTTTGACAATGGTTGTCCTTTTCACTTACCTTCACAGGAGACAAACAGACGATCAGCTTTTCTGAAGGCATGAGTGTTATCTAGGTAGTATCGGAGTTGCCTGTGGACATCCAGAATGTAAAGAATCTTTTCTCATTGGTCTTGGGTTCAGGAAAGAAGACAGGGAGATGAAGAGTCTGGCGTAAGGTAATCTCTGAGACCACTTTGAGTATAAAAGATTGCTTAGTTTCCAAAACGACTCTGCCCTTGTGAAATATGAAGTAGGGCTGACTCACCATAAGAGCTTGTAACTCTTGCGCTCTCCTAGCAGAAGTCAGAGCAATTGGTAAAACAGTCTTCCATGTTAATTACCTCAATTCAGCTTGCAGAGCTGGTTCAAATGGAAAGAGTGAGCTTGTCAGGCAGAAAGCTATGATCCCAAGGAGGAGTCAAGTGCTTTCTATGTGGATGAATATATAACACCCCAATATACCCAGACCTGTTTATGTTAAAATATTGAACTACCAAGATGTGAGCAAAGTACTGTTAACTATTAAAAAATCTGGTGGATCTATAATGTGGCAAAATAATAAAATTTCTATAGCACAGGATTTACCAACACAAATAAGGCAATCTAGACAAATGCTGGCTCCATATTGTAAGTTTCTGATTGACAAAAATATCAGATTTCAAATGAAATATCCTAATAACCTAATTTTTACTGTGGATGGCATTAAATTCTCTGTAAGCACAAGGAAAGAAGCAAGACCTACTTTTCTGAAGATTTTTAAGGCTCTCCCATCTTCAGAAATGTGAACAGTTCATTTTGGCTTTCTGCAGCACCAGGGAGAATGGGATGTTTCATTTACGACAATCTGAGGCTTTAAAATCCTTTGTCTGTTCTGTTTCTTGTAGCAGGCCTGGAATTTTATTTTCTTATCTTCTTATCTCGTAGTTCCAGTTGATTGAACTGCCTTTACAGTTTAAATAGCTGAGAAGAAAGAGGAACTGCTGGAAGTAAAAGAAACCTGTTTGGACTTATTTTGCAGGAAAAGGACTGTAAGATAGTGTGTGAAGTCAAAGTGATGCAGGTAAACGCTGTGGAAATGCATTGTGTATTAAAAAAGGAGATGGTTATGTGTAGTGGCAGAATAAGGTACTGTAGTTTTTTTTTTTATATTTGTTTTCTATTTTTTTCCTATATCTCCCTTCTCTTTACTCCTTTCCTTTATTCCTGTAGATAGGTGGTATTATTTCTAACTGATAAATGATGTAAAAATGGTTAGTTGATCAGATTTAAACAATGTGCATATAATAAAAGAACATAAAAGAAGTTATTTTTTTATGTGTAATTTAAGGCATTTTTTCTTATTTCTCCTCCTTTTGCTGTGCTCCCTTCATGCTTTTTTTTCATCTTTTTTTTATTTTAACCCCTTGGTTCCTCTCTTATTCACATATGGTTATTACAAATGAAAGTGCCATTATAGTTTTATTTTGAACTGCATTGATTTTCAATATTAATATGTTAGTAGGTAAGTTGTAGGGGAAGAACAAAGCAGATTAAAGTAGTTAGATCATTTTATTCAGTAGATACAGGATGTTGGGAAATGTTAAATAACTGTCTGCTTTCTATGTCAACTAATATTTAATACTGTATAGAACAACAAATTAGAATGTTATTTGCTATTGCTGAATATAAAGCTGAAGTGAATTGAAGTACATTAGAATCTCAGGGTACAATTAGTTTATTTGTATATCCATAAATATGTACAGAGCTGTAGTTACCTATAAGTAGTGTTTAGTAGGGAATGTCAGAATTAGGCTTTGTAGATGTAGAAGTAGTTGTTGTAGGTTTTTTGCATGGGGTTTCATTGTTAAATAATAGAATTAGTAGATTAGTTACTCAGATGGTTTCCAGTAATGTAAAAAACCTATGTTCATCCTGGTCCAGAGGAATAGTGGGTAGGCGCTGGGTAGGGATAGGATGGCAGTTTTGCTTCCAAACAATTGATGATATGCCAACTTATGTTATTCTAAGGTTGCTCAAAGAGATTAGATATCGAGTTATATTTTTAATGAACGTTAAATGTGGATAATAGAATCTTGGAACGTCAAAGGACTCCAGAACATGAAAAAAAGAAAGCTGTTTTTTCATTTGTTTCTCAAATCATCGGCATGTTGTATTTTATTACAAGAAACGCATATGACTAATGATCAGTGGGAGTCAGTGAAGGATAAGAAATGGGTTAGGAAGATTGTGACGGCGGAAGGAACAACAAATAGTGCAGGGGTGGCAATTTTAGTTAAGAATCACTTTCAGGGAGATATTAGGGATGTGAAAATGGATCAGGAGGGTAGATGGTGTTTGGTCCTTCTCACATCCAAATGTTATGATAAACCTATAGTACTAATATGTGTATATGCCCCTAATGTTAATCAGCATCATTTCATAGCTTCAATCTATTCCATTTTACAGTCATACAATAATTGCTATATAGTGTTGGGAGGTGACTGGAACTCTTATCAAGATCCTAAATTAGACAAGTTGGGTGCTTCTTCAGCGTTCAATAAACAGGCAATGGTAGCATTGAAAGAATTGAAAATGGATTGATTTCAAACTCTATGACCCTTTTAAACACATACACTCACAAGGGAAAGCAGAGAATTTTACTTATTATTCAACCTGCCATAAAATGTGGTCGAGAATTGACTTTTTCTTAATTTCAGAGGTGTTGATCTCAGCTGACCCTAGTGTTTCCAATCAAGTCAGACAACTCTCAGACCATTCAAAGATAACTTTAACCTTAAACAGTAGTAATATGGATACTAAGAGGCTTCGAGGGTATAATTTATTTATTTATTTATTTATTTATTTGCAGTTGGTTTACCAGGATAGTCCATTGGGCCAAGATGAACCCGTTTTCAATGGAGTCCTGGGGAGAAAAGCTCCATTAACAAGGTTATATAGTTATACAAATATAATAAAAGATTAGCAATCAAGTTATCAATACAATACAATTACACTGTTAGAGCAATCAAGTTATCAATACAATACAATTACACTGTTAGAGCATAACACTGGTGTTGACTGTTACAGATGGTACTTTCTATAGAAGTGATTCAGTTTGCATTTTGTACAGAGTTAAAATGCAGTATTTACAGAATTGTACAAATTACAGTTTGTAGATGGTACATACTATAAAGTGAGTCATATTGCAGTAATTGTAGAATTTTACAGAATTACTGTTTGAGGATATAGAATCAATGTTTCTTTACGAGATGCAAAGGAACTTATTAATTAATAATTAATAATTGGTCCTTGAACCCATATTTACTAACCAAGGAAGATATATTAATGGAAGTCAAGGAGATACTTAAACAGTCATTAAATAATATTTCCCAAAACAGACACCCAATAGATATAGAATGGGCTACAACTAAAACGCAGCTAAGAGGACTATTTATACAAAAAGCTACATATTATAAAAAATTACAAAAGAAGACTCAATTGGATTTAGAAACTAAAATTCAATTACTGGACCAAGATTTGATGAGGAACTATAATGAACAGATAGAAACTGAGCTATTAAGATGTCAAAAAGAACTATTTTTACTTCATAATAGAAATTTGTCACTTTATGAACAAAGAAATTTAGTTAAATATGCAAATCATATTCAAACCCCCTCGAAAGCATTAGCTCGTATTATTAACCAGATGAAATCAACACGATTAATTACTGAAATACACTATAACAATACTACATATACTGACAAGGCAGATATCATGAAGACCTTTGAAAAATATTTTAATCAGATTTATGGTGAGAAGCAGACACTCTTGCAAGATAAAGACAGAAAAGATTTTTTACAGAGAATCACTTTCCCTAATATTGACAAGGAATTTCATAGAGATTTAATCAAACCGATTACAGTTGAGGAGGTGTCCGAAACAATCAAGAAACTGAAGCCTCACAAAGCCCCAGGCCCAGATGGTTTGACCTCGGAATTCTACAAATCTTTTAGTGAGATTTTGAGCAGTGTATTGTCACAGACTTTTAATTATATCACTCTAAATAGAATTAATGATCCTCATTTTAATGCCTCAAGGACAGTTCTGATATTAAAAGAGAAAGGTGATTCCAAAATCCTGATAATTACAGGCCTATATCACTTTTGAATATGGACATGAAAATCATGACATCCATTCTGGCGAGTAGGCTGAAAAAGGTAATAAACCCAATAATATCAGAGGAACAGGCGGGTTTATGGATGGGAGGCAGACCACGGATAATACCTTAACGCTCCATACCTTAATCTCTTATGCGAAATATAAAAACCTGAATTTGTATGCCCTAATTACTGATGCTCAGAAAGCATTTGATAGGGTTAATTTGGATTATTTATTTGATACATTACCTTATTTTAATATACCGCAGGAGTTTATCTCAATGTTAAGGATACTATATAGAAATGCATACACAAATTTATTTATAAATCACGAATGCTCGAATAAGATAAAAATCATAAATGGTACCCGACAAGGCTGCCCATTATCTCCCATCTTATTTAATCTTTACTTGGAGCCTTTATTTTTACACCTTAAGCAAAATGTTTTTTATAATTCTCCTGTACTGTATGGAATAAAGGTTAGGATGGCTGCCTATGCAGATGATTTAAACATATATTGTACCACTCCTGTTTCCGATACTGAAAAAATATCAGCTGCAATAGAAATCTTTGAGAGAATTTCCAATTACAAGCTAAATTTTAAAAATCTAAAATATTCCCATTAAAGACACGCACACCCTTTTCAATGGTACCATAGATAGGACAAGTAATGACGGAAGAAAAGATAAAATATCTGGGAATTGTCTTCTCAACTGAAAATAGAGATTTTTTTATTAACAATGTAAAGTCAACTACAGATCAAATAACATTGGATCTTGAAAGATGGAGTAGATTGAAGTTACCGATGATGGCAAGAGCAGCTATCAAAAGAATGAATGTTCTTCCTAGAATGTTATATATTTTAGAGCTGCACAACTCAGAATTACCAAAACATTCTTCAAACAGCTTCATATAAGATTGGGAAGATTTCTTTGGGAACCTAGGAAGACGAGAATTTCATATGAAAAATTGATGGCTCCAAAAATAAGGGGGGCTGGAATTACGGATTTGAAATGTACTATTTAGTGATTCAGGCCAATAGGATTTTAAAGACGTCTTACTTCGATAGTGATAATAGAAAATGGACACCCAAATGGGTGCTCTTAACGCAAGCATATAAATGAAGTGGGAGTCAACGCTAAAGCATTACCCTTTTAAATAATTGGACAATGAGTAAATATAAGCTAATGGAGCACATCAAAAGTTATGTAACGGCAATTCAAACTCTTTTCGCTTCCTTAAATTTACTAAAATATATGATGGTTTTCCAACCGTTTCATAGGAACCCAAATTTAACAATTGGTGGTCAATTGATTGATCTAAAGAAATTCCCTTTAATCATGGAGTTAACTGTACTCGATTTATATCCTTTTCTAGGAGTACCAGTACATGATATTTTAAAAGAAATAGAACTCCTATTTCCTATTTAATTATAGTAAGACAGCTAAAAGACTTGGTTATAAACTATTTTAACAACTTTGAAATGAAAGGGGAAGATTTAATAATTTCTCGTAATCTATGGGAAGCGCTGTTGCAGGATAGAAAATATATAACCGCAGCATATAAATTGATAAAAGAGAGGAAGTATAATAATTATATTCTTTTATCGAGTTACTGGAGAGAGAAATTGATATTGCCAGACGACAATAAGATATTGGAGGCATTTAAATTAACATTAAAGTCCGTATCCCTTCAGAAATTGGTATTTACGCAGTTGATGATATTTAACAATGCATACTATACTCGTCTCACTTTGCACAAATTTGATGCGAAGAATTCACCAATATGCCCACATTGCTTTGATCAGACAGCAGATTTGCTTCACATGTTCTGGAGTTGTAAGTGTATTTATAAATTGTGGAATTCATTAAAATTGCAGTTACAAAAAATGGGTTACCAAAATTCAACACTCTCTTGGGAGTTTATGATTCTTCATATTCCCCCGGAGAATCTAAATAAATCAAAAATGATTGTAATTATGAATATTTGCCTATTAATGAAATTATATATAGCCACAAATTGGTTGAACCCAGCCCAGACATCGTGGGAAAATTTCAGATTGTTGGCAATAAAACACACCTTAGCGCATAAACTGTTAATTAGTGATCACAAGAAAAATATCAACAACATAAAAATCTGGGAGCAAATTTTTAATATTATTTTGGCTTAAGAGGTTACTATCCACTTTTTCTCGGGACCAGAATATAGTCTAAATCAACCTTAGATTAGATAGAAAATGTACAGAAAAGACAGATTGTTGGCTTGGATTTGTTAATGTTGGAATTTTTTTTTTTTTTTTTTTTTTTTATTATTTTCCTTTTGATTGTTAGTGCTGTACCTTTGATCAATACATGAGGTTGATATATATGTGAAATTAACCAATGGAAGCATTTTGTATATATTGTATATAACGTGTGAATTTGTAATATGGTTGTGAAAAATAATAAAAAATGATTATTGAAAAAAAAAGAATATATAACACCCCATTCAAAAACTGTAACCTGAGATTGGTTAGAAAAGGGGACCTAAGGGTAGACAAGCAGAAATGGATGCTAATGTAACTCACACAAATAATTAAGAACCACATGCAGCCAAGCCTGAAGATGATCCAAGTCATTTTGTGTATACCAACTACAAAATCTTTTCCACTTGCACATATATGATTTTCGAGTAGCAGATTTTTGCTGTCTCCTTTATTACTTTCTGCATGTCCTAAGAAAAAATTTGCCTAAAAGGTGCCAAGATTCTATCATCCAGTCGGTTGATGAATTTTCAGGTTGAGGTGTATCAAACAACCCCTGTCTTGTGTGAACAAATTCAGTCTATGGGGAAGCCTGTGGTAAATGCCCTTGGCCACATTAAAAAGAAGGGAGAATAAGAAGTTATGTACCTACCATAATGTTCCATGTTAGTTGTCTTCTTCTCGCCTTCTTTCTTGCTGGTTTGGTTCGGGCCATCTTCAAAAGCTCAAGAGCTGCTTACTGGCTCAAGGTCCCCTTATATCCCATGATGCCTGGTGCTAGATACCCAGATCTCGTTTGGTAAGTCTAACTGCAGACATAATAATAATAATAATAATAATAATAATACTAATAATAATACAGGAATCCTGTCCTAGAATGCATAAATCCTACTGGAGAGACTACTAGTCAGAAAGAATAGCCAGAGAAGACTCAGCCAATGATAAAAACATAAGGAACTCTTCTCGGTCTACTAGGATAGGGGGATGGAGGGTGGGATGCAAGAAAGAAGGCGAGAAGAAGGCAACTAACATGGAACGTTATGGTAGGTTCATAACTTCTTAATGTTAAGTTGTCTATCTTGCCTTCATTCTTGCTGGTTGGGACAGCGTCCCTAGCATCTCAATCCTGGGGTGGCTCATCAGAAAGTACAGTTGTGTACACCTACCATAAATGTAGATGTTCGAGTGTCTTCACTGTTGCAGACATGACTGTAGGGTTCTCCGCTGCCGGCAGACAGCCCCAGGTCGGCCAGAATCCCAAAGTCTGGGTCCGGCATCGGCTGTTCAACTATGCTCCCTGACATCAGAGCGCCAGGAGTACAAAGCTGACAGCCGACGCCATCTTCTCCAGTTTTTCTTGCCCCAGATGTCAGGAGTCCCAAAATGAAAAAGGTCTCATAACCTTTGCAAATACACCTCAGAAGAATGGTGAAAAAAGGAAATACACAAAAGTAAAAATAAGAGGGGACAGGAGGGAGGGAAACCCAGACTGCAACAGTGAAGACACTCGAACATCTACATTTATGGTAGGTGTACACAACTGTACTATGTTCATTGTGTTTCACTGTTGCAGTCATGACTGTAGGGTAGAATCCCAAAGCTGAAAGAAAGGGAGGTGGTCATAAAGAGGAAGGGGCAGCTAAAAGGCCCTGCAAGACTGCAGAGGCAAAGCCTGCCCTAGACTTAGAGTAGAGAGGTAGATTGTAGTGCTTAGAAAATGTATGCACTGAACTCCAAGTTGCAGCTTCCAAAATATCCTTGGTAGGAACTCCCCTGAGGAAGTCCGCAGAAGTGGCAGCAGCTCTGGTGGAATGAGTCCTTATACTCCCTGGGATTTGCTTTCCATGTTGAGAATAACAAAATCTGATTCCATGAGCAATCCATTTAGAAATGGTCTGTTTTGAAATGGCTTTACCTTGGGAACTGGAAGCATAAGAAACAAACAATTGTTCTGATTTTCTGATGTCCTTGGTTCTGTTCAGGTAAAAACGTAGCTGTCTGTGTACATCCAAGGAATGTAAGCTCCTTTCCCCTTTATTTTGAGGAGTGGGGAAAAAGGTTGGCAAGTGTATAGTTTGATTTAAAGCCACTTTGGAAACCACCTTAGGCATGAAGGTAAGATTAGTCCTCAAAGATACCCTGTTTTGATAAAAAATAATATATGGTTCCACAGCCATTAGAGCTTGTAACTCTGAAACCCTCCTGGCAGAGGTCAGGGCTAACAGGATAGCTGTCTTCCAAGATAAAAACTTGATGTCAGAAGAAGCAGCAGGCTCAAAAGGAGGCAAGGTTAGTTTTTCCAAAACATAGTTGAGATCCCAAGCAGGAATAGGAGGAGATCTAGGAGGTCTTAAGTTCTTAGCTCCTCTGAGAAACTGTCGCATGAGCTGGTGGGAAAAGATGGGAGGGTCTGTATTATAATGAGCAGAAATAGCAGAGGCATGTATTTTAATGGAAGAGAAAGAGAGACCCTTATGTAAGAGATCTGTCAAGTAAAGTAAAATTAAAGTAATGTTGGGAAGAAGAGGATCAGAATCCTGAGCCTGCATCCAGGAACAAAATCTTTTCCATTTTCCTGCATAAGATTTTCTAGTGCTAGGACGTCTGGCTTCTAAAATGACATCCATAACCTGCTTGGGCAGTACAGAAGAAATCAAAGGCCCTGGATTAACCAGGCCGCCAGGCTGAGAGTTCTGATATGAGAGTGAAGAACCTGACCCTGATGTTGGGACAGAAGGTTCGGAGACTGAGGTAAAACCCAAGGGGGCTCCAGTCATAGGTTTTTTAGAGTTGGATACCAAAACTGCCGAGGCCAATTTGGAGCCCGCAAGATGATCATCTTGGGCTTGTCCTGTTTTATCTTCAATAAAACCCATGGAAGAAGAGGAAGAGGCAGAAAGGCATATCCCGAGAGGTTCCTCCAACTGAATGACAGGGCGTCCACTCTCCAAGCTTCTGTGTGGAAATTCCTGGTGCAAAAAGTCTGTAGCTGATGATTGAGATGGGATGCAAAGAGGTCTATGTGAGGACATCCCCAGACTGCTGTTATCATCCTGAATATTTTGGTGTCCAGCATCCACTCATGTGGATCCGAAAGATGTCTGCTCAGACTGTCTGCCAGGAAGTTTTGTTTCCCTGGTAGAAACTGAGCTTGAAGATCCAGATTGCAAGACAGAGCTGTGTCCCATAGATCCATGGCTAGTCTGCAAAGGGGGTAGGAATGAGATCCCCCTTGCTTGTTTATGTACCACATAACTGTGGTGTTGTTTGTCCATATTAACAGTTGTCCTGGTTGTAAAAGATTCCTGAAGGCCAATAGAGTTTTCTGAATGGCTAACATTTCCTTTAAATTGATATGCAGGTGCTTCTGATCCTTTGTCCAAAGGCCCTGCAAACTATTGCCCTGAAAATTGGCTCCCCAAGCATAATCCGAGGCGTCCGTGGTTAGAATCTGAGAGGCAGGAGGCAGACGGAAGGGCTTCCCTTTGTTTAGAGCACATGCCCTGGACCACCACAGAAATTCCTTTTGAAGGCAAAGAAGAATGGAGATCAGTATGTCTAAACTGTGGCAATGCTGAGACCATACACATAGTCCTGCATATGGTACGAGAAGGATGCAGGAGGCCATGTAACCCAAAGCCTGCAGGAATTTCCTTGCAGATAGATGAGTTAAAGTTGCCAAGGCTCTGAAAGTTGAAGCCAGCTGTAACTGTTTTTCGGATGTCAGAAATGCCATATGGGGTGTGGTGTTTAGAAGTGCACCCAGAAAAGTTATCTGTTGTGATGGTGTCAAATTTGACTTTTTTATGTTTACAGAGAATCCCAGGAACTTGAGGAGGTTCTGTACAAATTCTAGATGCTGGAGTAAGACATCCTTGCTGTCTGCCTGAATTAGACAATCGTCCAGATAAGGGTAAATTTGAATTCCCTTGAGTCTGCAATAAGCTACTACTGGAGCCAGGCATTTGGTGAAGACCCTGGGCGCAGTAGATAATCCAAAGGGCAGCGCAGCGAATTGAAAGTGCCTCGATCCGGCTTTGAACCTGAGGTATTTTCTGCGATCCTGCCTGATGGGAATGTGTAAATATGCCTCCTTTAAAACCAAAGTTACCA
The DNA here is from genome assembly GCF_019279795.1 of Protopterus annectens. NCBI lineage: Eukaryota > Metazoa > Chordata > Ceratodontiformes > Protopteridae > Protopterus > Protopterus annectens. Next base: position 949,078,014 of record NC_056732.1, read on the forward strand.
TCCATGCATTTTTGGAAAGCATTGGAAGTAGCTGCTGTAGAGTAAGCATCTTGAATTTTGGAATCTCTAGAAAGGTGTTCAAGACAGACAGATCCAGAATGGGTCTCCATGAGTTTTGCTTCCTTGGGACTAGAAAGAGCCTTGAATAAAACCCTTTTCCCATCTCTGAAAGAGGAACCAGTTCTATGGCATTCATAGCCAAAAGAGCTTCCACCTGGTTTAAGGCCTCCGTCCATTGATGTTTTGGAAGGTCTGGCCATCCGCTTGGCCTTGGCAAGGTATGAAAATGGAATTTGTAACCTCTTAAAACCACATCCAAAACCCATTTGTCTTGGGTTATTTGAGTCCAATTTTGATAAAAAAGAGAGAGTTTTCCTCCGAGAGGGGCTTCAAGGGAAGAAGTTCTGTAGCCCCACAGAGGGAGTCATTGAGTTTGTTTCCTTTGAGATTGTGACCTGTCCTCTCCTCCCCTAGGGGTGGAAGCAGTCCACTGTCTTAGTCTATAAGCAGCTTGTGATTCAGGCCTCCCTCTGGAACGTCTGTAGCTAACCCTCTGAGGCCTGTCTAAAGTGGGAAAGGACCAATTTTTTGAAGGCCAATTCCTGCTAAATCTAGGAGGCAGTAATTGTAAGAAATCTTTAACTGTTTGCATGGATTTCGCCTTATCCTCCATCTTTTTAATCACCTCTTCAGCTTTTGATCCAAACAAAACATTATGCTGAACAGGAGCATCCAATAATTTTGCCTTTACCTGTTCAGGTAAATTTTGTTCCTTTAGCCATGCATGCCTCCTAATGACTGTGCCAGAGGCCGCAGCCCTACAAGAAGCCTCCAAGGCATCAAATCCACAGTGTAAACCATGCTTCCCAACCTGTTCAGTGGCATGCAATAAGTCATGTAATTCCTTATCTGGACAGGCAGAAATGGAAGTAAGCCTTTGTTTTAAGACAGACAATAGAAATTGCTGGTATTTAAACATATGAAACTGACAGTTTAAAGCCCTAATGGACAAAGTAGCAGAAGTGTACACCTTTTTACCCCATCTTTCTAAGGATCGAGAATCCTTTTCAGTAGGAGTAGGATTTTTGGCAGAAGCGGCCTTAGCTCCCTTAAGACCCTGAGAAATGGTTTCAGGGTCAGTAGAAGGGTTCTTGTATAAAAACTGATGGGAATCAGGAACCCTGTAATATCTATCAGGCTTCACAGGAGCAGGAGGAAAAGAGTCAGGGGTTAAGTTAGCCTCCGAAAAGGCATCATCCACAATATCCAAAACAGGAGGAATAGCCAGGCGTCTAAGTTGGGGAAGAAGAAATTCCCTCAGCCTTTTCTTGGATTCTGAATACTCCTGTCCTTCCCAGTGGAAATGTTCCCTCATTTCATGCAAAGTTTCCCCAAAAGAGAAATCCTCAGGGGGAGAAGCTGAAGGAATGGATTCTTCAGCATCAGAATCCTCATAAGGAGGGAAAGAATATTCCTGATCAGAAGAAGAAACTGAGGAAACAGAAGCCTGATCAGAGGAATCATAAGAAACATCCTGTCTTGGCCTTTTGTCTGGAGGGGGATGAGAACCCCTAATCATAGTAAGTAAATCCTCCGCCATCTTGAGTAACTGTCTCTGTGACTTGGGAGCCGGTTCAGAAGAAGCCTGTGTAGAAGTCTTTGATTTTGAAGGAGTCTTTGCCTTTGGCTTTGCCTTTACTAGTAGCTGAGTAGGCCTGAAAACCCCTTCGGAAGCCGGTACCTGCACAGCAGCTCCGGACCCATCTGAAGGAGCATTGTCCGAAGGTCCTGCAACAGAAATATTTAAAGGCCTGGTTGGCTCCTCATGAGAGTCCATTTCAGCAGTCGGTTCTGAAATGGCAGACGACAGGGGCTGCAAAAGCGCCTCACTGACGACGGCCGAACCTGAAGCTGGCTCCGTTTGTGCGCTATCATCAGATTTGGACCTCGGAGGCCTGTCTTTATCCTTGCGACGTTTGTGAACTCCGGTAGCCGGGACCGTATCCGACGACATTTTGTAGTTAAAGCACCTACCGAAGTAATGAAATGCAAAATCGTACCTTCGCTTAATTGTATGCTGATTGAATCTAGCACAAAACCGACAACTAGCTACGTCGTGGTCAGGGCCCAAGCAAGGAATACAGTAAGAATGAAAATCCTTATGAGGTATTTGCTTCCCACATGAAATACAATTATTAATTTTTCTGACATCGGAGTGGAGCAAGAAAAAAGTTTCCCCAACGGGGTACTTAGCTTTGAGTGGAGAAGAAAGTCTTCGGACCGAAGTATATCAGTAAAATTCGTCAGGAGTCAGCCGACCGGCAATTGTGAACTGCTATCACCGCAAGGCAAGAAAGACTGGAGAAGATGGCGTCTTCTGTCAGCTTTGTACTCCTGGCGCTCTAATGTCAGGGAGCATAGTTGAACAGCCGACGCTGGACCCAGACTTTGGGATTCTGGCCGACCTGGGGCTGCCTGCCGGCAGGGGAGAACCCTACAGTCATGACTGCAACAGTGAAACACGATGAACATCAGACTCTTCAGAACAGTGGAACCAAAATCAGCTCTGCTCCTGGAGGCCACGTCCAGCTTATAATGTGAAATAAAGGTATGAGGATTGACCCATGTAGCTGCCGCACAAATAGTTTCCATTGGCAATCTTGCCTGAAAAGCCACTGAAGTAGCTAGAGCTCTAATGAAGTGACCTTTTGGTTTAGCAGGAAGCTCTTTATTCCTTAGCTGATATATAAATGTAATAATAGATGTCAACCACCTAGATAAGGTTACTTTCGACATAGGTAGACCTTGCTTACCCTAAGCATAGGACAGGAACAGCTGGTCTGATTTTCTGATTTGCTTAGTTCTATGCAAGTAAAAACGTAACTGTCTATGAACATCCAACTGATGCAATTTGTATTCCGCCTTGTTGGAATAATTTGGAAAAAAACACAGGCAGATCAATAGACTGATTCAAATTACTGTCGGAAGAAACCTTTGGAAGGAAGGATTAGTCCTGAGACAAACTCTGTCATTGTGGAAAACTAGATAAGGAGGGCGAACACAAAGAGCCTGAAGTTCAGAAACTCTTCTGGCTGAAGTAATTGCAACCAGAAGAAGGGTTTTCCAAGAAAGAAACTTCAAAGAACAAGAAGCTGCAGGTTCAAAGGGGGGCAGTATTAGGGAAGCTAAAATCAAATTTAGATCCCACGGAGGCAGGGGATCTCTCACTGGGGGCCTGAGTAAAGTAGTCCTTTTGAGAAAAGCTTTACAAAGCTTATGGGACATAATACTAGTATCTGATAGACCTGTATGAAAGTTTGAAATTGCAGCTAACTGAACTCTAGTCGTGGCAGAAGATCCAGCATGAAAAAGTTCCGCTAAAAAATCCAAAATATGGTGCACAGGGGCTGAAATGGGATCTATATTCCTAGCCTCTGCCCAGAAAGAGAAACGTTTCCACTTACTAGCATAAGTCTTTCTAGTGGTAGACTTATGCGATGATAAGATGATTTCATGCACCGAGTGGGAGATGTTCGGAAGCCTGGCTAAGGTCGGAAGTGCAGCAACCAAGCAGTGAGCTGGAGATATTAAAGGGATTGGTGCAGCCCGCCCGATTGATGGATCAGGAGGTCTGGAACTGGGTCCAGGGTCCAGGGCTGCTGCAGAAGGTGATGATGCAGGAATGGGAACCAAATTTGTCGAGGCCAGTAAGGGGCAATGAGGATCAACTTGCATCCCAATGTGGTAGCTTTCTGTATTAGTTTGGGAATCAGGGGAAACAGAGGGAATGCATAAAGAAGTCCCTGAGGTCAATCGTGAACTAGAGCATCTCTGGGGAAGTGTCTGGGAAGAGGGAGGAGAGAAGAAATTGTTGCACTTGCTGTTGAAGGTGGTGGCAGCAAGGCTGACCCCATTTGCGGAAGATTTGGTCTGCCACTGTCTGATTGAGAGACCATTCATGAGGCATGAGAATTGCTCTGCTCAGCCTGTCCGCTATAACGTTGGACTTCCCAGGGATGTGCGCTGCTATCAGAAACCGTTGGGAAGAGATCGCCCACTGCCAGAGTCTGAGTGCTTCTCGACATAGGGGGTAGGACTTGGTTCCGTCCTGCTTGTTGATGTACCACACTACCGACATATTGTCTGTTTGAATTGCAATGGTCCCGGTGGGAAGAGAGTTGTGAAGAGCTTGCAACGCCAAAAGCAAAGCCCTCATCTCCAAGACATTGATATGCAGATGGTACTCGTGAGGCTGCCAGGTACCTCGGACTGTTCTGCCCTGAAAATGCCCCCCCCCCCACCTGATCAGGGAGGCATCCGTGGTCACCGTAGCCACTGGAGGAGGAAGAGCAAATGGTCTGCCCTGGGGTACTGATGGGAAAGCCATCCACCAAGCAAGTTGGTTTTTGCATGTCTGTGTGATCATTATCTTGTGAGACATTGGAAGTTGCTGGAAAGACCATTGGGTGAACAGCATCCACTGAAGAATCTTCATATGAAAATGAGCAAGGGGAACTAGTATGATAGCCGCTGCCATGAGACCCAAGGTTTTTAGGACGAATCTGGCCTGACTTTTTTTTGCATCCTAATAAGACCTGCACATGTCGGCGAATGTCTAGCACTCTGTCTAATGGAAGTCTCGCTGACACGTCCTTTGTATTTAAGTTTGCACCTGTAAAGGTAATAGATTGACAAGGCGACAATGCAGACTTTTCGAAATTTATTGTGATGTCTAGTTTGGAGCAAGTTTGGATGGTGTAGTCTCTGGCTCGCAGTAGGTGATGTCTGGTGGTAGCAGTAAGGAGCCAGTTGTCTAAATATGGAAACACCTGGAATCCTTGCCGTCTCAGGTGAGCGGTAACTACTGCCAAACATTTGGTGAACACCCTGGGGGCTGTAGTGAGACCAAAGGGCGGAGCTCTGAACTGATAATGACTGGCTCCCAGCTGAAAGCGGAGGAATCTTCTAGAGCGTCTGTCCATTTTGATATGGTAGTACGTGTCCTGAAGATCTATGGAGCACATCCAATTGTCCTGACCCAGAAAGGGTGAAATGGACTGTAGCGTGACAATCCGGAACTTCGTTCTTTGAACAGACCTGTTTAGTCTGCTGAGATCCAGAATGGGTCTCCAGTCCCCTGTCTTTTTTTGGTACCAAAAAGAACCTTGAGTAAATTCCGGATCCTTGATGGTCTGCTGGGACTGGCTGGATGGCTCTTTTTCTTAGCAGTTTTGATACTTCTTGAACTGCCTGATCCCTTAGATTGGGTGGAACATCTGGAAGGGATTTGTTGGGAATGTAGGGGGTGCAAAAGAAGGGGATTCTGTAGCCTTCGGATATGATAGACAGTACCCATTTGTCTTGTGTTATACTTTGCCAGGCTTTTGGGTACAGCGATAATCTTCCCTCGACTGCCTCCGAAGGTGGACAGCCGGACAGCACCTCAGGGATGCTGGAAGGGCTTGCCAGAGAAAGATTCTCTGTTGCCCTGATTTTGCGGACCCCCTCTGCCCCGAGGGCGGCATCTATTGTTGTTCCCTCTTCTGCCCCTGGAGGGGAACTCTCCACGTGTGTCAGGCACGGCTCCCTGGGGTTTCTGGAACCGCATCTTCCCACTCTTCTGACCTTTGGGATACAGTCTAGATGGAGTGGAAAAACGGACTCCCACAGCAGAGAGAGTCTTGCCCTCCTGCTCACACCTGGTAAGGGTATCGTTCACCTGTGGTCCAAAAAGAGCAGAACCATCAAAGGGGGTGTTGGTGAAAGACGCCCTGAAGGGTTCCGCAAAGTTACATAACCGCATCCAAGCATGGCTCCTCAAGGCTACGCCTGTGCCTGTGGCCCTACTCACACCATCAGCTGCATAAGAGATGAGCCGCATGGAGGAGTTTACTACCGAATTAAGAGTCGCCAGCTGGGAGGCAACCTTAGCCTGGGCCCCTGCAGCTGATGGATCTTGAAGGGTATCTCCTAGCTCTTTAAGAAGATCCCTTTGAAGGCGGGTAAAGTGGCACGAGTAGTCCAGCGACCTCATGGAAAAGGTCGCTGAGGAAAACATCCGCTTCCCATATCTGTCCAATGTCCTAGATTCTTTATTAGGGAGATGGACAGACAAAGAAGTTTCAGCCAACTCCTTTTTTGTGGCCACTGCTACCACCATGGCATCAACGGGAACACCCTTTGTCAGAAATTGCTAATCCTGTGGTGCAGTAATAAATTTTGTGGGTCTTAGGGGGGGTTGGTTCCACTGTGTCTGGGGCTGACCACACCTTCCGAGCCACCACCGACATCAGTGGATCGAAAGGCGGAGACACCCAGGAGGTGGAGGGTCTTGAACCAAACGCATCCATGAATACCGACTCATCCTCGGAAGGGTTAAGGGTAGTCAAGTTCCCCCTCTGCCCAAGTATCTCAAGGATGTCTGAGAAAGAGACATCCTCAGAGGGGGATCTAGGGGACCCTTCCGAATCCTCTAAGTCGGTATCTGAAGTGACAGACTCAGGGGAGTCAACATGCTTCCTCTTGCATTTTCTCTTTCGAGGGGGCTCCTCTGAATGATCAGGGGAGGCCTCGGAAGAGGAAGATACACCCAATGGGGTGCCCTGGAGTGCTTGTTCCCCATGCTTGGGGTCTGGAGGAGGGGGCAGAGGCAGACGCAGGCACCATGGGGGGAGGAGCTGATGAGGCTGATCGTGGGGCTGACTCAGAGGCCAGCACGTTCCTCATGACCTCGAAGGCGCCCCTTCCCGATAGCGGAGAAGGCTCCGGCTCCGAAGAGACCGGAATCCTTCCGGGCACAGAGAGAGATGGCTCCGAAGCCGATGTAGGATCCGAACTCACCTGCGCCGAAGCTCCAAGAGGGAGAACGGGGTCGGACAAGGGTCCGATGCCACTTGCCCTCTCAGAGCCGACGAGGGAGTCACGGCACCCAGATCCCTCCAAGGACGGCACCATGGAGGCGATCAGAGCCGACGACGGAACCGAAAGGGTAGGTATTGGTAGACACGGTTCCACGATCCGAGCTCCAACAAGCTCCGGCTCCGAACTCAAGGTGTGAGTCGAAGGTGGAACTACTGCAGAGACAGGCGGAGCCGAACCCTGATAAGGGGGGGGGGGGGCTGGATAACATTTTAGCCAGGACCTGCAATTTTAGAAGCCTGCTCACCACTCTCTCCAAATTGTGGTCAGATAGTCTAGGCGACCGAGAAGAGTGGGATCGGTGACTTCGCTCCGACTGTAACAGAGGCGACCCCGGAGCCGAGTGTATCGACTCTAGGGATGGAGATGTAGAGCGTTTCTGGCTCCCTGATGGTTCCGACACCAGAGTTGGGGCCGACTGGGATAGAGGTACTTCGGTTCCAGCCGGAACCGAAGTTGAAGCAGACACCACACCCGACGGCTCCGTTGGCTTAGAGGGTTTCACTGGCTGGGCCTTAGCTGGTGACCCTTCAGGTCTGAGCAAACCCCTAAGGATTAGCTTATTCCTACACTCCTGCAGGACTCTTGGACTAAAGGCGTGGCACACCGAACAAGAGTCCTGCAGGTGTAGGGTGCCCAAACTGTAGACACAAGAAGTGTGACCATCTGTCAGTGACATCTTCTGACAGCATGAGTCACACTTCTTGAATCCAGATACTTTTGTATCTTTAGACATTCCTGTAAAAAGGAAATATCAATCACAGAGAAAAAGCAACAAAAAGGAAGTAGGTAACTAGTACAAAAACACACGCACTCAACACAAGTTACCACACCCTAACAGCACACACACACTATATATCTAAGAAATAGTAACTAAACCTGTTGATATATAACAATTTCTAATAAAACTACTATATTGAAGAACAAGGATTAGCCTCTAACTAAAAATGACTACCTTGAAGAAACAAAAGAGGGAGGGGGGAGGGGAAAGCTCTCTAACAAAAAATGAGTTTCCGAGGGAAAGGAGACTAAATTACAAATAGCTAACTAGACCAGTAGAACTACTATAATTATAATACAAAATTTTTATAAAAGCTAACAATAAAATAGAAAAATATGACCTGAGCCAGCAAAAGCAACCTTGCAGCAGAAGCGGCAAACGAGATCTGGGTATCTAGCGCCAGGCATCATGGGATATAGGGGGGCCTCGAGCCAGCAAGCAGCTCTCGAGCTTTTGAAGATGGCCGAGTCGGAGCCGAGGATTGGCTCCGAACCCAACCAGCAAGAATGAAGGCGAGATAGACAACTTAACATCCACAGTTACCTGGCCCAAAAGGGAGTCCATCTGGATTGGCAGAGGAACTCTTAAGTTTAGTGGAAAGGGTGTTAAGCATAAAGGAGCATTCCCATCCATGGGAATGAAAAAGCAATGTCTTCCAGGTCTGTTTGTATGGAATCCTGGAGCAGAATTTCTTCAGTTGTCTATTCTGAGATAAGAAAACAGATCTATCTGAGGTGTTCTTCACAGTTGTATCACTTCTTGGACGACCCCAGCATGACATTTCCATTCAAGAGGGTCTGTCCTTGTCCTGCTTAACTTGTCTGCAACCAAGTTTTGCTCTGACAAAGTACAAAGCTGGCAGAGTTAAATTGAGTTGATCTGCTATCTCCAGGTCTATCACAGCAAGTATGCAAAGAAGGTATGATCTGGTACTCCCTTGTTTATGTATTGCATTTCTGTAGTACTTGAGTAAGCTTGAAGAGGTCTAAAGGAACAGAGATAATGTAACACTTTCAAAGTATTGATCACTGACAACAGTTCTCTCTGACATCTTTGCACTTCTGTCTGTCTGTCCAGAGGGTTTCACAGAGCTTGAACTTTCACTCCTTTGGAACCCTCTCACCCATGCCATGTCTGAGATATCTGCAACGACAGACTGGAGATAGGTTGGACGTGAGAATTCGAGATCTGGATTATAGTCTACTCACCAGAAAAAACAAATTTTTTTACAAATCTCAGAACAAGGACATGAAAAGCTAAAGAGTACAGATACTGAGTCCAGACTAATCTGAGGTACTACAGGATTATCTTCCTGTGGAGTCTGGCTAGGGGAAGCATGAGAATCATCAATGACATATGTCTCAAATATCCTGAGAAATTCCATTACAGATGCCTTGCTTTAGCTGGAAAAACTCAGAAAGAAAGAATTGTTGTGTAAAATCTTACCATAACCGTAGATGTCCTTCTCTTCTATGTTGCAGTATTCTTTACATATGGGCTGTCTTCCCCGCCTACAACCAGACGTCCAGCCAGTATAGAACAGCTTGTAACCACTGCCAGTACATGGGACGTCGCACATATGCTCTGAGAACGCCAGCCATAAAAGGACATCTGCACGTACCATGCTCAGAACAAGAATGCCCCATGAAAAACAGCTGTCCTAAGGAGATAAAGATACCATCCAAGGAAGGGACAAGATGCAGGGGGGAAGACAGGAGGGACGGAATACTACAACATAGAAGAGAAGGACATCTACAGTTATGGTACGATTTTACACAACTATTCTATGTCCTTCTACTTAATGTTGCAGTATTCTTTACACATGGAAGAGTGCCAAAATTAGAGGGAATCTAAGGAGGAGGAAGGAACAGAAGAAGAAACTAAGGAATAATTCTTCACAAAATCATGCAGAAGAGCTCTAGCAAATTCTGCCCTGGACCTAGAGATATTGTCCAAATGGTAATGCTTGGTAAAAGTGTGGACTGAAGACCAAGTAGCAGCCTCCAAAATGGAATTAGTATCCAAACCTTTAAAGAAAGCCCCAGACAAAGCAAATGATCTGGTGGAATGGGCTTTGACAGAAGAAGACAGTGATTTTCCATAAAAAACATAGCAAAACACAGTAGCCTTAGAAATCCAAAATGAAATAGTTTGTTTAGAAACAGGTAAACCCAGAGACCTGGGATGAAAAGACACAAACAACTGATCTGCCTTCCTTACACATTTCGTTCCGTCAAGGCAAAATCTGAGCTGTCTGTGTACATCTAAGGTATGAACAATTCTCTCAGCAGAGGACTGAGGAGAAGGGAAAAAGGTGGGCAATTGGACAGACTGCTTAAGAGACAAGTCATTCACCACTTTAGGCATGAAAGAAGAGTTAGTCCTCAAAGATACCCTGTCATTGTGGAAGACCAAGAAAGGAGGGGATGCCATCAAGGCCTGAATCTCAGAAACCCTCCTAGCAGACGTAAAAGCCACCAGAAGCACTGTTTTCCAAGTGCAAAACTTCAAAGGAGCCGAAGCTGCAGGTTCAAAAGGGGACAGAGTTAACTTCTCTAAGACATAGTTAAGATCCCAAGGAGGAGGCACTGGTTTCCTGGGCAGTTTGATGTGCAGGATGCCTTTAAGAAAAAGTTTATCCTCCAATCTGGAGGCTAAAGGAGGTGTTAATGGCAGACAAGCAGAAGAGTGGACTTTCACTGAGGAATATAACAAACCACTGTTCAGCAATTCACACAAGTAAGAAAGCACAATTGGAATGTCTGCAGATAGTGGATATAGACTTCTTCTTAGGCACCATATAGAAAATCCTTTTTCCATTTGGAAATTTAACATTTTATATTACTGGGTTTCTTGGTCTCCTGCAAAACCCTAAGCACTTCCTGTGAAAAAAGGTGCCTGAAAGGGATCAAAAATGATCACCCACAGGGTCAATTGTAGTGTCGACAGATGTGGATGAATGAAGGATTCCTTTTCTTGTGTAAGTCCAACCGGTCAGGCAACCTGCGGTGATGGCCCTTGGCTAATTGCAGAAGAAGACAGAACCAATGCTGTCTTGGCAATAAGGGAGTCACCAACAAGATTTTTACTTTGTCCTGCTGAATTTTCAGCAACACTTTTTGAATTGGGGGGATGCATAAAGAAACATTCCCTTCCATGAGAAAGATAGGGCATCAACCTTCCAGGCCAGATTATGTGGGACATTGGCACAAAATATGGGAAGTTGTCTGTTTTGAGGGGAGGCACAGAGATCCAGATGTGGAGTACCCCACAGGTGAACTAGATCCAGGAACCCATCCCTGTGAAGCATCCATTCGTGGGATTGTATCATGGATCTCCCTAATGCATCCACCACAGAGTTTTGAGCCGAGGGGTAGGTAAACAGCATGAAGGAATACTTTGTACTGAAGAGCTAATTTCCATGCCTTGAGGGCTAACCTGCAAAGAAGATAAGATTTGCCTCCCCCACTTGTTTATGTACAAGAGGATGGTGGCATTGTCTGCAAAAATCTTTAGAGGGCCTGGTAGGAAAAGAGGATGAAAGGTTTGCAAGGCTAGAATTAATTCCCTCATCTCTCAGACGTTGATGTGCTCCCTCTGCTGAGGTGGAGACCAAAGACCCTGAACCTTCCTGGAAGCGAAGGTTGCCCCCCAGCCTATATCTGAGGCATCTGTGAACATCTGTTGAGAAGGCTGGGGTAAGAGAAGAGGAAGACCTGGATTCAGAAACAGTTGTTGAATCCACTAGTGGAGCTCTGTTTTCAAGCAGGGGAGGAGAGGAACCAGGACATCTAAAGGGTGAGCATGTTGAGACCAGGTTGTCTTTGGAAACCACTGAAATTTCCTCATATGACGCTTTGCCAAAGGCAGCATGGGAATCGTGAAAGCCATGAATCCTAGATGTCTCGGAAATTCCATGGCCAGGACAGATGGGAGAGGCATTAGACCTTCCATGAAGGATGTGAGTGAAAGAATCTTGTCTTCATGCAGGAAGGCCATCATTACATCTGTCCTGAATTTGCACCCTAAGAAGATGTGATCCTGCGATGCAGTCAGACTGGATTTCTTGAAATTTATTGTGAACCTTAGGCCCTGAAGGAGATGAATGGCTTCCCCAAAGTTTTCAGACAACTGAACTGGATTGTTGCCTAGAAAAAGCAGATTGCCTAAGCAAGGATAAAACTGAACCCGGTGGACCCTGAGGAAAGCAATGGTTGGGCCCAAGCACTTTGTGAAAACTATTAGGGCAGTGGAAAGACCAAAAGGCAAGGCAGAAAACTGAAAGTACAAAATACCCGGAGAAATGTAAGAATTTCCTATACCAATGGTGAATGGGGATATGCAGATAAGCATCTTTGAGATCTTGGGAAGCTATGAAAGACTGAGGAGAAATGAGAGGAAAAAGTGTCTGAAGTGACAGCATCTGGAAAGAAGGTACTAGTATGGAAAGTGTTTAAATGATAGCGGTCTAGAATTGGTCTCCAGGGACCATCCTTTCTTGGCACCCGGAACATTCTGGAGTAAACCCCCCTTCCTCTCTGATGCAGGGGTACAGGTTGAATAGTGCCTTGAGCAAGAAGCTGAGATAGGATATGAGGAAACAGATGATGTTGACAGGAAGGGAGCTGAGGAATCCTTATGAAAGAATGGAGATTCTTCCAAGTCATAAAGTAACCTTTTGGATAATGGAAAGAACCCAGGCATCCTGAGTGATCCTTGCCCAGGATGAAAAGGAAAGAGTGAAGTGAAACAGCTGTATGACTTGGAAGAGAGGGTTTTTTGTCACAGGGAACTGGGCCTACCCTGAAAAAGCTGCTAAGTAGGAAGAGCAGAAGCAGTAGCATTGGATTGAGGGGGATCTCCTAGTAGACTTCTTAGCCCTAGCATCAGAAAAAGAAGCAGAGGAAGAATGAGGTGATTTCCTAACAAAAGATGTTTTGACAGGGAAATTCTTATGGAATTCGGGAACTGGTGAGACAAACAAGTGTTTTAAATCCCGAAGTTCCTTTTTTCCTGTAGGGTTTTAAAGAGGTCTACAGCTGCTAAACCAAACACAGCAGACTTATCTATAGAGGAGCATCAAGTAACTTAGCTTTTACATCATCAGGCAATGATTGAGGCCTTAACCAGGAATGTCACCTAAGCACACAGCCAGAAGCAGCAGCCCTAGAGGATGCCTCTACACCATCATAGCTGCATTGATGGAATGTCTAGGTACCTGAGAAGATGCAGCCAAAGTGGGAGAACCTATGGGTTAACCTCTCAATCTGGTAACTGAGCCAAAGCCTGAAAAGCCTTAGAAAGCAAAGCCAAAGAATATCTAGACATATGTGTCTGGTAGTTAATAGCTAAAGTAGAAGTATATACCTTCTTACCTAATCTCTCAAGGATTTTGCTTTTCTTATCAGAAGGAAGAAGCTTGGCAGAAGGAGACAAGTGAGAATATTTATCAGAAATAATGGAGACCACAGCTGGATCAGCAGAGGGGCAGTTATACAGAAATTTGCAGTCATCTGGTACTTTATAAAATCTATGAGGCATGTTAAGAGCAGGGGCCTGGGAGTCAGATGTTTTGGAGGAAGAAGAAAAAGCGTCCAGGAAAGCTGGAAGAAAGAACAGTTGTGTACACTTAACATAGATGTAGATGTTTGAGTGTATTCACTGTTGCAGTCATTACAACTGGGTTATCTGCCTGCAGGTAGCCCTCAGCCGGCCTGAATATCAAAGTCTTGGATTCCTGCGTTGGATGCTGTCTCTTCTTCCATGACGTCAGGTGTATAAAACATGCAGCCGATGCCATTACATCAGTTTTTCTTGCCCCAGATGTCAGGTGCCCCCATAATGGGAAGCAATTATATGCTAAGTTACACCTCCAACAAAAAGCAAATACACCAGAAAGCTTAAATACATCAAACAAGAAGGAAGGTAGAGCCGAGAGAAGTCAGGGGGCTGGAGGAGGGGTAACCAGGACTGTAACAGTGAATACACTCAAACATCTACATTTATGGTAAGTGTACACAACTGTACTATGTTCTTCGTGTTTCATTGTTGCAGTCATTACATTTGGGTTGATTCCCAAAGCTAAGGAAAGGAGGAGGAATTAGGACTAGCTATTAAGCCCTGCAAGATTGCAGTGGCAAAACCAGCTCTGGATTTAGAAAAAAATAGGCATGTGGTAATGCTTGGTGAAGGTATGTACAGAGCTCCAGGTAGCAACTTCTAGAATGTCCCTGGTAGGGACTCCTCTGAGGAAGGCTGTAGAGGTAGATGCAGCCCTGATGGAATGTGATCTTTTCCCTTGTGAGGTAGTTTTTCTAGTGTGCTTATAGCAGAAATAAATTCAATGAAATTAGAAACGGTTTGCTTTGAAATGGCCTTCCCCTCTGCCCCTGCAGCAAAGCCAACTAGCAGCTGTTCAGTTTTCTGAGAGGCTTGGTCCAGTCCAAATAACATCTAAGTTGTCTGTGCATGTCCAAAGAGTGCAGTATTCATTCACCTTTGTTTTGTGGGTTCAGGAAAAAAGTAGGCAAATGAATGGACTGATTTAGGGCCACACTAGACACCACCTTGGGCATAAAGGAAGGATTGGTCCTGAGGGAAACCCTGTCTGCATGGAGGATAATGAAGGGCTCCACTGCCATGAGGGCCTGTAATAAAGACACTCTTCTTGCTGAAGTGATGGCTAGAAGGAAGGCTGTTTTCCAAGAAAGGAACTTCAACTCTGCAGTTGCAGCTGGTTCAAACAGAGGGAGAGTGAGCTTTTCCAATACAAAGTTAAGGTCCCAGGCTGGAGTAGGGGCTCACCCCTCTAAGGAACTGCTTTAGCAGGGGGTGAGAGAAGAGGGGTGGTTCAGTACTATAATGTGCTGAAATGGCAGAGGCATGAATTTTAATTGACGAGAAGGATAGGCCTTGTGGAGCATTTTTGTTAAGTACTGAAGAATATGAGGTAAGCTGGGCACTGCTGTGCCCATCCCCTGAGTCTGGCTCCAGGAACAGTATCTTTTCCACTTTTCAGCATAACATTTTCTAGTGCTAGGTCTCCTTGCTTACAGAATAACATCTAACACCTGCTTACTGAGGGATGCTTTTGGAGAGCTCAAGGGATTAGCCAGGCTGCAAGGTTCAGGGTTTGAAGCTGAGGGTGCAGAATCTGGCCCGCCTGCTGGGACAGCAGGGAAGGTGTCTGATGTAGGTGCCATGGTTCCAGCAGTATCATACTGCGCAAGAGGGGGTACCAATGCTGGTGTGGTTAGTCTAGTGCAATCAGTATTGTTCTTGGTTTGTCCTGTTTAATCTTTAGCAGAACCTTCAAGAGGAGAGGCAGGGGGGAAAGGCATAAACCAAGAGGCTTTCCCAGGTAAAGGACAGGGCATCCACTTTCCAAGCTTGACTGTGGGGAGTCCGTGTGAAGAATTTGTCCAATTCGTAGCTCTGGGGGGAGGCAAACAGGTCTATTTCTGGAGTACCCCATTTGTTCCTCAAGAGGTTGAATATTTTTGGTTCCAGCTTCCATTTGTGTGGGTCCATGAGATTTCTGCTTAGGTCGTCTGCCAGTGAATTTAGCTTGCCTGGCAGGAATTGAGCTTGTAGGTACACTTGGTAGCTCAAGGCTGTGTTCCTCACAGCCAAGGCTAGTCTGCAGAGAGGGTACGAGTGGGTTCCCCCCTGCTTGTTTATGTACCATATAACTGTGGTGCTGTCTGTTTTTACCAATAATTGTCCTGAAAGGATGGGGTCCTTGAAGGTTGTTAGGGAATTCTGTACAGCTAACATTTCTTCTGGGTTGATATGCAGGTGCATCTGACTCGGGTTCCATTTGCCCTGAATGCACAGCCCTGCCAAGTGAGCCCCCCCATGCATAGTCTGATGCGTCTGTTAGGGTTTGGGCGGCAGGAGGTAGATTGAAAGAGAGCCCCTTGTTGAGGTGGCAGGCCTCTACCCACCAAAAGAACTCTGTCTTTATACAAGGAATGAGAGGAATCATTGTTTCCAGGTCCTGAGAATGTTGGCACCATAGGCTTTTTAGATACCATTGTAGTTTCCTCATATGCAGTCTTGCATATGGAATTAGTAGAATGTAGGAGGCCATGAACCCCAGGGCTTGCAGAATTTTCCTTGCAGATAGCAGGGTCTTTGTGGCCAGTAGTTTGAAGTAGGCTGTCAAATAAACTTGTTTCTCTGGCGTGAGGAAAGCCATCTGGGAAGTTGTGTTCAAGCTTGCTCCCAGGAATACAATCTGTTGGCAGGGTACTAGGTGAGATTTCTTTTCGTTTATGGTGTACTCCAGCGAGGTTAGAAGTTTCTTTACAAATGCCAGATGTTTTAACAGCAAGTCCTGGCTTTCTGCCTGAATCAGACAATCGTCCAGGTATGGGTATATTTGAATATTTCTCTGCCTGCAAAATGCAATGGCTGGAGCTAGACACTTTGTGAATACCCTGGGCGCAGTATTCCAAAGGGAAGTGCAGAGAACTGATAGTGCATGGAGCCTGCTCTGAAGCGTAGGTATTTCCTGCAAGATTCCCCTACTGGAATGCGCAGGTAAGCGTCCTTTAAGTCTAAGGTTGCCAACCAGGCATCTTTGCCCAGCATAGGGAGCAGCTGTTGAAGTGTTAGCATTTTGAATTTTGGGATTACCAAAAAGGTGTTTAGAATAGAGAGGTCCAGGATAGGATGCCAGGAGATGTCTTTTCTGGGTACCAGGAAAAGACTTGAGTAAAAACCTTGTCCCCTTTCTTCTGCTGGGACAGGTTGAATAGCCCTGATACTTAGAAGAGAGAGAACCTGCTGTTGAGCCTCTGCTCACTGATTTGGGGGTAGGTCTGGCCAACCGTTTGGGGTTGGTAAGGTGTGGAATTGGAATCTGCATCCTTGGGAAACTATATTTAAAACCCATTTGTCCTGGGTAATGAGTTCCCAGTTTTTTGCATGCAGGGTGAGCTTTCCTTCTAAGGGAGCAGGCAGTGGAGCAGGGCTTGGAAGGATTAAGGGTAAATCATTGTGACATTTTTCCATAGGGGGATGTCTTGCTAATTCCAGCTTTGAAAGTGGGAGCCCCCCACTGCTTAGGCCTGTGTGTAGCCTGAGACTGCAACCTAGGTGGTCTGCTGTTCCTGGGTTTGGACTGAGAAGGCCTGGAAGAGGCTGGAAAGGACCAATTCTTAGAAGGCTAATGCCTACTAAATCTGGGAGGCTGTACTTGCAGGAAATCTTTAACAGTTTGCATAGATTTAGCTTTTTCCTCCATCTTTTTAAGGACTTCTTCTGCTTTGCTGCCAAAGTCTTGGTTTAAGGGAGCATCCAGTAATTTAGCTTTAACATGATCTGGCAAGTTTTGCACCTTAAGCCAAGCATGCCTTCTAAGTACAGACTCAGTGACAGCTGCCCTGCAAGATGCTTCTAAAGAGTCAAAACCACATTGCAAAGTATGTTTACCAACTTGTTCAGCAGAATGCATTAAAAAATCCTGTAATTCTTTATGTTCAACACAGTCAGGAATCAACATAATTTTCTGTTTAAGTAGTCCCATAATATGCTGCTAATACTTTAACATATGAAACTGGCATTTTAAAGCCCTAATGGCCAAAGTAGCAGAAGTGTATACCTTCTTACCCCATCTGTCCAAGGCCCTGAAATCTCTATCAGAGGGGGGGTAGGGTTTTTGGCAGCAGTAGCCTTAATGCCCTTTGGTCCTTGGGAAATGGTCTCTGGATCAGCAGTAGGATTCTTGAAGAGGAACTTGTGAGAGTCAGGTACTCTGTAATACCTGCCAGGTTTTCTGGGAGCTGGAGGTAAAGTGTCTGGGGCCAGGCTAGATTCCAAGAAGGCATCATTTACAATGTCCAGAACAGGAGGGATAGCTAAAGGCCTGTGTTGAGGGAGGAGTAAGAATTCCCTAAGCCACTTTTTGGAGTCAGAGTATTCCTGGCTTTCCCAGCGGAAATGCTCCCTAAAAGTGTGCAAGGAGGGGCAGCAGAGGGAATGGAATCCTCTGCATCAGAATCCTCATAGGTAGATAAGGGCAAATCTATGTTCAAAAAAGAAATTTAACTCTGAACATTTTCAAGCTGAATTAATACAATGTAATTGGTCCCCACTAAAATATCTCCCACTTAATGAAGCAGTAGAATACTTCAATTCTACATTCTTATCTATCCTGGATCATCATGCCCCAAGTCGTACTATTAGAACCAAAGCTAAGGCAGCACCCTGGTTGACCAATAATACTAGGCAAAAAATCATTCTCAGAAACAAATCTTGGGCTAAATGGCGTGCCACTAAGAATCTAACTGACCGCCAGAACTTCAGAGAGCTTAGAAACAGTACAAAAAAAGCCATCCTAACAGACAAAAAAAACTATTACCTTCAATTACAACAAACCTCCAAAAAGGAACCTATAAAATTCTGGGCCAGTATTAATAATCTTTTATCCCCAGGCCAGTCGTATTACACCTAACCCTCAGGACTCTAACCCAGAGAATCCCACACAGATGGCCAATGACTTTAATTCTTTCTTCACTAATACTATCCAAACTCTTGCTAGTCACCTATCTCCAGACACCTCAAAGCTACTCTCACCTACTTTAAATCCACCTCCCTTCACTTACAACCTGTTTCTACCTCCTTTATCTTATCACTGCTCCAAAAATTAAAACCTACCACCCCCTTGGCAGATAAACTTCCTGCAGAATTCTTGAAAATAGGAGCCAAAGCTATTGCCTATCCCATTTCTATTCTGATAAATAGGTCTATAAATGAAGGAATCTTCCCTTCTATCTGGAAGATATCTCACATCATCCCTCTACACAAAGGGGGAAACTCTAATGATTACTCAAACTTTCGCCCCATAGCACTTCTATCACCTATAGCTAAGATCATGGAAAAATGTATCCATAAACAACTACTTAACCACCTTCTCCATAACAACCTACTTGCCAACTGTCAGCATGGATTTACACCTTCCCACAGTACCACCACTGCTTTACTCTCCTTTACCAACTCCATCAACTATAAATATAACAACAATAATCTATCATCTTCAGTCTTCATTGACTTATCTAAAGCTTTCGACATGGTTAACCACAAACTTCTTCTGCACATACTAAAATCTCTCTCACTTGATCCTCCTTCCTTAACTTGGTTTACATCTTACCTTGAAAACTGTCAGCAGACACTACTCTGGAAAAACTCACTATCTAAGCTCCTTCCTATCTCTCTAGGTGTACCTCAAGGCTCTATCCTAGGCCCCCTTCTATTTTCTATCTTTATTAACGACCTCCAATCAGCTATCCCAAACACTACCTGCATACAATATGCAGATGATTCGACTATAATCTGTACTGCTACCTCTCAAACTGAACTCCAGTCTCTTACACAAAAAACTTTTACCTCTGTTGAACAATGGTTCTTAGACCGTTGCCTACTCCTTAACCCTAAGAAAACCAAACTGTTATTGTTCTCACCTACCCGTAAATCTACCCCACTAAACTTCACTCTCATTTCCACTGATAGTACTGTTATTTTTCCAGATTCAACTACAAAATTATTAGGGATAACTATTGACAAAAATCTCAGCTTTGACACTCATATCAATACATTAAAATTAGTTAATAAAAAAATAGGATCCCTTTACAGAATCAAACCCTTCCTTACACCCATAGCAAGGACCACATTAGCCAGATCTCACCTAATCTCTACTCTTCTATATGCTTCCCCCGTTTACACTAATCTCTCCAAAAACAACCTTAAGAAACTAGCTACATCTTACTATAATATTGCTCAATTTGCTACAGGATCCCCATTTAGAACTCACCACTGCCTGAACCTAAGACAACTAGGTTGGCTTGAACTTCCTAACCAGCTTGTACTTCAACAGCTCTTAATAGCTCACAAGACTCTATACTACCTAACTAAAAATACCAATACTTTCTAACCTCATTTCACCATACAATAACCTGAAACATCTACGTTCTTCTAACTACTGATTAATATTCCCAAACCCAAAAACTCTGCAGGAGACTGCCTCTTTTCCAACTCTGTTGGAAAAATGTGGAACAAACTCCCGTCTGATATCTCATCTTTATCCTCTCTACCACTTTTTAAAAAGCAACTGAAAATGCATCTTAATAAACACTGGCTTTGTTCCTGCACCAACCCAAATTAACTTTCCTTCTTCCTCTCTCTCCTTTCTTCTTACATGATTCGTTCTTTCTCTTCTCCTTATATCCTGATAGCTCTCCCTCTACATAACATCTATGCAGATATATGCTATCACATATACACTGAATGACTTTTGTAATCCAAAATAACAAAAAAAAAAAAACCTTTTTTTGTATTTTTATTTTTATTTTAAAACATTGTATGATTATACTTTTCGTTTTTGCTCCTATCATATCTGTGTATTTGTGTATTAACTAGCTCTGTTTATAAATTTTAATCTTGTATTACCTTTTCTCTATTTAAACTTGTAATGACTGTTGGAGCTTATCTCCCCGGGCCTCTACTGAAAATGGACATGTATCCAGCTAGACTAGCCCGGTCAACAAATGTAAAATAAATTTAAAAAATTGTTTTTTAGGCATATGGCACTGACCATGCGGTTTGGACGTCGGTTTTCTAGGCGTGGGTTGAGTTTTAGGCCTTGAAGAAGAAGATGGCGTTGGTTGAAAATGCAAATCTGTAGGCCTGACTACACCCTCAGAAGCCGGTGTCTGCACAGCGGCTCCGGACCCATCCAAGGTAGAGATATCCGCAGGTTCCATAGTCGAAGAAACATCTCGCGGCATACCGGACTCTGAATAGGGTCTCAGTAGAGGCCTGCGAATCTGAAGTAGTGGGTATGAGGGGCTGCAAAAGTGCCTCACTGAGTACCGGCGAACTGGCGACAAGCTTAACGGAAGCATCGTTGGCAGTTTTGGACCTATGCGGTCTGTCTCTGTCTTTATCCTTAAGTTTTTTTGGAATATCGGTAGTCGGATGGTTTACCAAAGCCATTTCTGGATAGTTAAACCGAGTACCAAAATAATTTGCTGCGAAAATAGTCCGATGACAAATAGTTTGGGGGTTGAATAAGGCACAACACTGACAGCAAGGTACGTCGTGGTCTGGGCCTAAGCAAGGAATGCAGTACGAATGAAAATCTTTATAAGGTATTTGCTTCCACAGGTAAGACAATTGTTAACTTTTACTGACATGGGTTGACAGCAAGAAAAAGGATCCCCAACAGGGTACTTAGCTTTTTTCAAAGACTTTGATTCTGAAACTCAAAAATGAAAATTTCAGGATTCGGCCGACCAGCACTTGCAAACTGCTTCTGCTTCAGGCACTGCGCTGCAAGAAAGACTGATGTAAAAGCGTCGGCTGCATGTTTTATACCCCTGACGACCTGACATCATGGAAGAAGAGACAGCAGCCGACGCAGGAATCCAAGACTTTGATATTCAGGCCGGCTGAGGGCTACCTGCAGGCAGATAACCCAAATGTAATGACTGCAACAGTGAAACACGAAGAACATCTGGAGGAACAGCAGTGGAATCAGGAACATCCATTTGTAGCAGATCATAATAATACTTTTGTTCCTCAGAAATCTGTGAGGAATCCCATTTAAAAACTCTCTCATCTTATTAATGGCTTCTCCAAAGAAAGTTCTTCAACTGGAGAATCTGCCCCATTAAACTCCTCCTTAGGAGATGCATAGCCCAGAGGGGAAGTAATCTGGGTGGAGTACGTAAGGGAGTCTTCATCAGAGGAGGAATCCTCAGAATGAGAGGGAAGAACCTGAGGTACAGCAGCCTGCACAGGAGAAGAAGTAAAAGCAGGAAGAGGGAGAAAGGAAAAGGAAGCAGAGGGCTTCAAAGCCATCAAGGCCCTAATAAGACCCTGGGAGAAGGCACCCCAATCGGACTGATGGGTGGAAGGGACATTCGGATGCTGGAGCTTTTGTTTTTTCTTAACGTGTCTTTCAGTATGAAGAGACAAAGAAGAGGAACTCGATGTAGGCCTAATGTCCGGTGTAGACAGTGAAGGACCCTAGTTGAGATGGCAGGAACTTCGCCGGAGTCCTCCGGCAGCATAAGCCATGGTTCCCCCTGTTGTCCGAAATGGACATTTGCATTGTCTTGGACATGCTAGGATCCGAATCCTTGGCGGCTTCCCCAGGGGTACGCTCCAAAGAAGTGGTTCTGACCTCCAAATGGACAACCAGGTCTTCACTGACCTCAAGGGGAACATCAGAGGTAGTAGGCGCAACCGAAGAGGTTTCTGCTTACTCATCTTTCTCTTCAAACTCAGCACAGCTGAAGGACCTGCAGCACCTTCTATAGCATCTCTAGTGAGACGTTTGAGTCGTTGATTCTCAAGATATAGATTTAAGGCAGAAACACAGCTATGCAAAGTCTTTGGCACAAAAGCCTGACAAACAGAACAGGGATGGTAATTGCGGCTAGGCTCTAAACAAAAAGACAGAGTTTGTGGCAATCTTTATGTGGAATCTGCCTTCCACACCGATACTTACCCTTTCTGGATGACATGAACAGTGGCAAACAACAGTAGGAATAAAAAGAATCCCCAACAGGGTACTTATCTGAAGCTGGCAGCAACAGACGGAATCCGAATGAATGTTGACCGTAAGCAAGAGTCAACCTTCCGAAATGGCGGCGAAAAAGTTCTGAGGATGGTATGTATGGACATCCTTTTATGGCTGACACTGTCAGAACCTATGGCTATAAGTTTTTGTATACAGGCCGGATGTCGGGTCATTGGGTGGAAGACAACCCATGTGTAAAGAATACTGCAACATTGAATAGAAGGACATATCATGTTCATTCAGACAAGGTTTAGTAGTATAACTGGAACTACAGAAATACTGTTTGAGATAATAGTAAGATAATAGTAGAGTTGTTGAAAGTGACTATGGTGATAATATGCTGTGGATAAGTACTAATGGGGACTGATACAGGAACAGAGCCAAGTATTATTTAAGTAAGGTTTTAGATTTTTTTAAACTACTAAATAAGAATTGGATGATATATGGGTGGGAAGTGTATTCCATATTTTTGCTATGAAGTTGGAGAAGAGGGATTCAACAGTTGTATTTTGGCTTTAGTTACCTCAAGAAGGAATTTATTACTGGAGCGGAGAGTTCTATTACTGGAGTATGGGTGTAGTAGATTCTGGAGTGTGGGAGTTTCCTTATGCTGATGTAAAATGTTATGGTTCATAGGTGTATATTAGGCTAAAGACCACAAGGGCCTTTTTAAGCCTAGCCATGCATCCCAAAATTCTGACAAGTTCTGATACCCTTGAAAAGTGTAAACATGTGCCTGGGAGATGAACCATTTACAGGTTACCTCTGTCTATTATAGAGAGAGGTGCCAAACCAGAGATGAATTTCCAGTCTTCCATCCAAATGTCCAAGTTGCACTTGAATTGAGTTAGGGAGGAACTCTGCTTAACATGGATGGGGAGTCTGTTCCATAGACGAGGTTGTCTCTGGGATACATACCTATCTCTCCAGCAGGTCCTATTTATATTACAGGCAAGGTTTAGGTCTTTAGAACGAGTGCTGTTTGTTATCTGGATATGCAGGAGGTCTATCAGAGTGGGGTCTGACAAAGCCTTGTATGCCGGCATAGACCTCTCCTCAAAAGCCTGTAGGCGACAGAATACAGAGATAGGGTCTTGAGATGGTCTGCATAGGAAATATTACTTATGCCCTGTATTCTTTTAGTGAGGAACCTCTGCGGACGTTCGAATTGTTGGATATGCCTGGTTGGGTACATACCAAAGGGGGCACTGTACCCAATGATAGGTCTGATGAAAGCTGAATACAGTGGAACAATGACTTCCTTGGACTTAGATACCATACCTTTGTTTACAGGTTGCGCAACACAGAATGATTTCCTCACCACTGTAGACATGTGATGATCAAAGGCTAGATTACTATCTGTGTGTGCCCCTAAGTCCCTGATTACTGGGTCAACTCTAAGGGGTGTGTTGTCAATATGACATTGCCAGATTTGCTACAGGCAACCCATTTAGAACCCATCACTGCATTAATTTAAAGCAGCTGGGATGGCTTGAACTACAAAATCTGATTAAATTCCATCAACTAACTATAGCCCACAACACTCTTTACAAACCTTCCAAACCTCCTATTCTTTCCACACTCATCACTCCCCATAAAAACCTGAAATCCTTAAGGTCTTCTCAGAGACTTCTAGTACATACAATAAACCAAACAACAAGGCTGGAAACTCCCTTTTTTCTAATATTGTTGGAAAAGCCTGGAATCTCCTCCCCAATGAACTCTCCACACTTCCCTCACTATCCTGCTTCAAAAACAAATTGAAAGTGTTCCTCAAAACACACTGGTCATGCCCCTGTACTAAGCCCGACTAGTTTGTGTCTCTTAATACTTTGCTCTTCCTACCCCATCCACTCATTAACTGCAAGTCCTTCCTTATTAGCCATTATACTATCTATCTCTAGAATATCTTGATTGTACTAGCATGCTATGTTATGCCTGTATTCTGTACTGTTAATTTTACTGTGATAACCTGTAATAGGTACTGTAAATAGGATTTATTTTGTTTGTTTCATGTTTCCTTAGTTGTTATTTTGTCAATTTCATTGTCCTATCTAGGAGCTTATCTCCCCGGGCCTCTACTGAAAATGGACATGTATCCAGTTAGACTAGCCCGGTCAACAAATGTAAAATAAAATAAAATAAATAAAATAGTTACCAGGGATGGATGACTTCCCAAAGGATACTATTATGCATTTCTTGGCATTTTGTTTTAGTCCACGGCTCTGTCATCAGTTGTTTGTCTGTGCCAGCCCCCCATGGAGAACATTTGTGTCAGTGTGAGAGTCAAAGACAGCTCCTAATTTGCAATCATCTTCAAATTTAGTCAGCTTGAGACCACTGACATTGGCCTTGACTTCTGAAAAGTAAATGCCAAAAAGGAGCAGTCCAAGGACTGATCCCTGAGGGACTCAACTTGGGACTGGTCTGTTTGTAGAGGTGGACTCCCCGATTCTAACTTCCTGGGTCCTGTCTGTGAGCCAAAATTGCTAACTTGCTCTTCCATGTATTCAAACCCTGCACCTACTGCACATGAGGCTGTAGCACTAACCAGTTAGCTGCGTGGATGGGCTATGGTAAGTCGATTATATAGTAGGAGGTGAAGGAGTTCCAGCCAGTTGAGCTGATTTAGAGCTATAGAGTGGTGTGACCTGTACAGAGATTTAGTGGCAAACCTGGCGAAAATGTTATAACATGAGTCAAGTTTGGCTAATTCAGCCTTTCTAAGATTAATGAGAATTGGAGAGTTATAAAGGAGTCTTCAGAGGAGATGTGTGCATGAAATGGTAGACTTAGTGCTTTTAGTGAGAAACTACTTGTTTCTATACAGAACACCCATTTTTATGTACTTTCTTTATGGTCTAGGAGATGTCAATATCAAATTTCAAATTACTGTCAATCCATACATCTAACAGTTTGGTTTGGGTTACAGAAGAGATAGTAGTTTTATTCACAGACACAATATTACATGAGGGGTTAGTTGCAGCTGATCTTGTAGGCTGGAAGAGCAAAAGTTTAACTTTGGATTTAGAATTAATTGGGATTTGATAAGCCATGCTTTAACAGAAAGAAAGGAGTCTTCATAGATTCATAGGCTGATACAAGGCTATCTGCCCTAGGGCATTTATAAGCCTAGCCAGAGTGTGTTTGGCTTTTGCCACCCTTTTAGAATAGTTGACTGTGCCTCTGTATAGTAGGTCACAGAAGATAGCCCTTTTGAGATTAGTTTACTGTGCCTCTGTCTAGTAGGGACACAGAAGAGATACCAGGGGTAAACCTACGAGCACCCATCCACTCGTAAAAATTTCTCTTGACGAGGGTCATTGAGGGACTCTGCCTAACATGGCTTGGGATTTTGTTCCAGAGTGAGGGGAGCCTCTGGGATATGAATCTGTCCCTCCAGTATGTCCTATTTATTTCTGTGCTGAGGTTTAAGTCCCTGGAGCGTGTAGCTCTAAGGGATTTGGATTTCTTGAGGTGGAGCATGTCCATTAATTCTGGGTTGGACATGGCTTTATACGTCAGGCACAGATTGCCTCTGAGTAGGTGGTAAGCAACTGAGTAGAGCTGGAGTTTCTTTAGCCTAACTGCGTAGGGCATCTGTTTGAGTCCCTTGACCCTCTTGGTGAGGTACTTTTGGGGTCTTTCCAGTTGCTGCAGGTGTCGGGTAGGGTACATCCCAAATGGGGCACTGTATTCAATTAAGGGCCTGATGAGTGATGAGTAGAGGGGCACAATGACCTGTCTTGATCTAGATGTGAACCCATTCGTGATAAGGTGGGCTATATAGAAGGTCTTTCTAACCACTTTGGCAACGTGATTGTCAAAGGAGAGATTGCTATCTACTTGGGTCCCCAAATCCCTAATTTCTTCTTCTTCTGTACTTAATGGATTACTACCTATGTGGTAATTTGTAGGCACTTTGTTTTTCCCAAAGGGGATGACTATGCACTTTTTGGCATTTAGCTTTAGGCCACGGCTCTGGCACCAGTTATCCGTCTCTGAGAGACCCTTTTGGAGGATGCTTGTGTCAGTCGGCGAGTCGATTATGGCACCCAGTTTGCAGTCATCTGCGAACTTGGTCAGCCATAGTCCTCCCATGTTAGCCTGTACCTCAGAGAAATATATACCGAACAAGAGAGGTCCCAGGACTGAGCCTTGTGGGACGCCACTTGTAACTGGTTTAGAGTCTGACATGGCACCTGCAATTCTGACCATGTGGGTTCTATCCCTGAGCCAGTTTGCAACCCATCTTGTGACATAGGGGTTGATATTTAAGCTGGTGAGCTTACTTATGATGCCTGAGTGGGGTATTGTGTCGAAGGCTTTTGCGAGGTCCAGGTAGGCTGTGTGGACTACCTTCCCTTCATCTATGGCCTTGGTGACTGTTTCAAACAAGTCAACCAGGTTCAAGAGGCAAGATCTGCCCTTAACAAACCCAAATTGGGTAGGATCCAGTGTTTGGGGGCTCCCAATGTCTTTGTTTATGAGTTTCATGATGATACGCTCCATAGCTTTGCAGACCAGGCTAGTCAGGCTTATAAGGCGATAGTTTCCGGGGTCCGTTGTGGCACCACCTTTGTGGAGTGGGATCACTGTTGCTGTATGCCATTCCTTGGGTACATATCCTGTAGTAAGGCTGAGATTGAACAGTGACTTTATGTGAGGGTTCAGTTCTTCTTGGAGTTCGTGTAAGACGCAGCCCGGGACAGCGTCTGGTCCCACTGATGCCGTGTTTTTTTGCTTTGGAGAGGGCAGCTCTCACCTGTGCATCTGTGATGTCAGGGAGGCTACACTCTGTTGGGATAGACATTTGCTCTTTTGGGGGGGAACGGGGGGAGAAGTTTGCACTGAACTTGTCTGCCAGGATGTTGGCAATGTCTGTGGGTTCAGTGTATTTTTGTCATTTTGAACTAACTCAGAGCATATCTGGGATTTGCCACCCAGGTTCCTGACATAACTAAAGAAGGCCTTGTGATTATCTTTAGCATCTTGTGCAATTTGTCTTTCGAAGCTGGCCTTAGATGATTTTATGAGGGCTTGTAGTTTCTTGCTAGTACTGATCAGAGATGCCTTCACTTTTTTGGATTTTGCTCTATCGTGTAGTAGCGTCCTCCTTCTGTCGTATAGCTTATTTATGGCTGGGGTCCACCAGACAGGTCTCCTGCCTTTGGAGGAATGAGTCTTGGTTTTATTTGGGATAGCACAATCCATGCATTCCTGTAGGTGTCCACAGAAAGCGTTTGTAAAGGATTCTGCGGTTTGGGCCCGAGTCTGTGTGTATTGTTCCTCTAGGGAGGAAGCGGCACATATTAGTGTAGAGTCACCTGCATATTGGATGACAGAAGTGTGTAGAGCAGAAGGATGAAGATTATTAGTAAAAAGAGAGAACAGTAGGGGTCCTAGGATGCAACCATATGGAACTCCTAGACTGACTGGAAGAAGATGGGAGAGCTCCTGCTGCCATTGAACTGCTTGTTGCTGGCCTCCTAAATATCTTTGGAACCAAGGAATGGGGGATTTACTGAGAAAGAATATTAATAAATTTACTATGTGATACCATGTCAAAGGCTTTAGAATGATAGCAGATAGAAATTTACCATTGTTTCTGTGGTGGTTTTTTGTATTGGTGGCAGACATTACAGCAGTGGTAGTGCTGTGGAAGGAAATTAAGCCATGTTGAGTGTTTGACAAAAGATTATGAGTATGTAAGTAGTCCATTATTTGAGAATGCATACATCTCTCTAGGATTTTGGATAGAGAGGATAGAACAGCAATTGGAAGGTAGTTTGTCAGCTCAGTGGAATCACCCCCTTTATGTAGTGGAATAATATGGGAAGTTTTCCATATTACAGGGACTAGATTTTCAGACATAGATCTATTAATAAGTAAGAGATTGCTTCAGCAGCTATTTGCAGAAAGTAGACTGGATGTTTATGTACAGCCAGTGTTATAGGTTTAACTTTTTTAAATATATTTTTTATCTTATCTAGAGAGACAGGGTGAAAGGTAAAGGTGTTGTTGTTATTTTTATGAGTTTTGAGTGGTTTTGTGGAGGGGGGATCATGGAGCTTAGATAGGTCTAGAATGGACTCAGTGAAGTATTTACTGAATTGAGTTTGCTATGTTCTCTGTGGCATTGGAAGTAGTTGTGGAGGGTGTACTGTATTTACCAGGAAGGAGTATATTATTAATGTCTGCCTAGAACTTTTGAAGATTGTTTTGATACTTTACTTGAATGTTGTGGTAGTAATTAATTGTTCAGTTTAACTGCGTTCTTTGCTTTGTTTCTCAGCTCAAGGTAGATTTTTTTGAAGTTTGGGATCTATTTTTATGCCACTGGTCCCAGGTTTTGTCTCTGGTTTTAAGCAATGACATAGTTTCTTTACTAAGCCAAGGAGCAGGAGTAGATTTGGTTCTAATTCTTCTGGGAAGAGCATGTGAGTTTAAGATATTTAAAAAGGTAGAGTTTATGTAATTAACAGTTGCATCTAGGTCAAGCAGCTTGAGTGGAGCCTAGTTCCAACTTTTTAGGGCAGATAAGAAAATGCTGGGATTAAAGTTACTTTTGTATCTTATTAACTAGTAAGTGGTATGTTTTCTATGATGAACTCAATGGCTTAGTAGAAAGGTAGGAAGACAGTCACTCAGGCCATCTAAGAGGCAGCAGGAATGTGCAGAGTGGTCTGGTCTTATTTGTTAAAATCCAGTCAAGAACTGACTGCCTTTTAGATGATTTGCCTATTCTTGTAGGAGACTGGATGATTTGAGTAAATCCGTGGAGGTTGATATAAGCAGTGGGCTTCAGAGAGTTGCAGGTGGGCCAATCGATGTTAAAGTCACCCATGAAGACACTTTTCTGTGGGAGTAAACTGGAGGTCCAGTACAGTAAGTTTTCTAAGGTAGATGTGTTGTTTCTGGGTGGGATGTAGCATCCAATTATGTTAATATGTTTTCTGGAGTTAATTTTTAATTTGGTAAAAATTACTTCAGCATTGCCAAAGTTAGGGGTGATGAAGGTTTACAGTGTCCACTTTAAGGTGATTTTTATATAAAATGCTATATCTCCTCCCCTTTTTGTTATTCTGTCCTTCCGTAGGAATGTTGTAACCTGGAGCCAGTATTTCATTAGTACTATTTTCAGGCTTTGACCATGTTTCAGTTACAATTACAATATCTGGAGAGTATAGCTAGAGGTTGGCATGCAGATCATGGATTTTTTTTAGTAATGCTTCTAATAGTTATATTTAGTAAAAGTAGGTCAGTTGCTCTCCTGGGAAGGTGTAATGTGGTGTGGAGTGCTTGGAATTTTGGGTGAATGGACAGATTGGTGTGCTTGATGGACCGGAATTGGGATGAATGTCTCCAATGATTAATAGCTTAAATACAATAGAACTTATAGTTTTTTATAATTTTTGCTACATACTTATTATAACTCAGGGAGATTTTGGGGGGTGATTATGAGGCTGTAGTATGAAGGGTGTGTACCGGATGGGAGTTGATTTAAAGAGAGATAGGGAGATGAGAATCATATTTAACTTGTAATTTTTAAGATTACAGAAGGATGCAACATGGTAGGCAATAGATTCTCTTAGGTTAACCTGTAAGGTGGGCGACTGATGACAGTATAGCGAGACAGACGATGTATAGCAGGAGCATACTGCTGTAGTGTAGAGAACGTGGTGTAGGTTATTTGATTTGATGCTGTTGTGAAAGTATGAATTAATCAATAGCTAGCAAATGTAAGAGTATGTGAGTAAATGAATATCATGACAGAGGGGGTGCTTAACTGAAAAGAGTTGTTTGAGATGTTATGGATGTTTGGACAGTATGGATGCTGGTGTGCAGATCCAGTGGAAGTGAAGGTGCTAGGAGCAACAAAGATGTCAGCTCTGAGTTTTACATCACTTTAGTATATTGCAGAGGCAAGAAGTTGTCTATAATTTATCACTTGGGTTCAGTAAAATTTTCATCAAAATTTACAGCTAAAATTGAGTTAGACACAACGTAGTATACTTTATATGCAGTATATTTAGTGGATATTTTAAGTTTCGCTGTAACAAAGGGTTAAGCAGGTAAACAACATTAGTCAGTTCTGATTTTACAGAAGAAATAAATATAAATGTGTTCTTTGGAAGAAGTATGTAGTCTAAGCAAATTGTGACTGGGTATGGTATGTTAATGATTTTGATTTGAAGTAGGTTTAGTTAAGCTATTAAAGAGAGTAGTATTGTAACAAGTGGCAATTTGGGGGGGGGGGGGTGTTTGGGGTAATTGACAAGTTTTTGTTGGAGAAAGTGTGTAGGTATGATGGTTATTTAAATCAGTAGATGAATCATGACAGTCTGGTTACTTAATGGGATATAAAATATGCGAGGTAACAAGTTCCACATTTATTACAGATCACAACCTGCCTTGCTAGTTCAGGATGTTTTTGTTTAACATCAGCTACTACCAGATGAGACACTGTTACCATGGCAAAGTATTTATACACAAGTAAATGTAGATCGCAATGTTTCTTTTCTGTTTTTTTTTTTTTTTTTTAAAGTAAGAGATGAGCTGCTCGTATCTGGTGACTACTTTATACTCAAAGTATAAAAGTGTTAACTACATTAGAGCACAGATTTATTTATTTCAGTTTGGTGACAGGGGAAGTCCACTGGGCTCATGAGTACCTGTTTTCAGTGGAGGCCCGGGGAGAAAAGCTCCAACAACTACATAAACATTTAAGATACAAAAGTATGTAAGTTACAAAAATAAAGTACAGTTTTCATGAATGAACATTCTGTATCAAGCTTAGTAGACAAAAGACAATTATGATGTATCTGGAAGGCTGTACTGTGGAGAGTCACTTGGGAAAAATCATCATAACAATTGAAGTGTAGCAAACATATACGAAACAATCGATAAAAGTAAGGAAACCATTTACAGACACTAGTTTGATAAAAGTGGTTATTTACAACATTTACAAGGAAGATGGATATAGTATGTTAGAGTAAGGAAACCATTTAAAAGCATTCATTTGACATAAGAAGCTACGTACAATATTTAGAAAGGTAGATAGATACAGAATATGAGCAGCCACAGTGGTGCAGCGGTTAGCGTTGCTGCCTCACAGCAAGAGATTCTCCGGTTCGATCCTCGGCTGGGGTGCCTTCTGTGCGGAGTCTGCATGTCCTCCCTGTGGTCGCGTGGGTTTCCTCCGGGTGCTCCGGTTTCCTCCCACATCCCAAAGACATGCTGTAGGTGGGTTGGACACACTAAATTGGCCATAGGCATGAGTGCGTGCATGTGTGTACCTTCTGTGGAAGGTTGGGCACTGGGCTGGAACTCAACACTATAAAACTCCACTGCCAATCATGAGCGGACAGCGATCAGCTGTGGCGACCCCTAACCGGGAAAAGCCGAAAGAAGAAGAAGATAGATATAGAATCTTCAGAAGGAGTTGCAGAGAGCTAGAGACAGTTCAGGGGATTAGTTGTTGGGGTGTTAGGGAGAATAAGCAGGCAAGGAGTAAAATTTCCTTTGGGTAGTAGTTAGAAGGACTTCGGGTGGAAGCAGGAGCATTTCCATTTGGAGTGCAAGTAGGTGAAAAGCTGGGTTTTAAAGTTTTCTGAGTTAGTTATTGTCCTGAGTGTGGAAGGGAGAGAATTCCATTTCTTGTGAGAAAGAGAGGAGAAGCTGACCAGCAGGCCGTTTTGGTTTGTGAATAGATATTAGGTTTTGATTTTCAGATTTAAGAGGTCTATTGGGGGTGTAGGGGGGCATGATGTTTATGAGAGCTGGACATTTGTTTGGGTAAAATATAAGTCTGTGTGCTGTGGTGAGTTGTTACTAACAGATGAACTGCTAGTATTTGGCACTCCGTTTAGAAACATAAAAGCAACAGCATTTACTCATTTTAAAAGTCAAAAGATGAGGCACACATATCTGGCGACAAAAACAAAACTACAATAATATATACTTTCCCAAGGTTGGAAGCAGATTAACAAGGGTGTTGATGACCAGGTCAGGCTCATATATTAGTAGAAAAAAAAATCCACAGTACCTGAAATTAATAAAATATTTCTCTTGCAAATAACCATTGCGTATCACCAGAGCAATTCTCAAGGGTACAGGCACGAGTAGTAGAGTGGAGTGGAAAGATGGAGCAAAATGCCTGGCAAATGAGTTAAATCACTCAAGGCCTTAGGGGAAAAATTTGAGCAGCAAATGGGCAATGGTTAATTTCATGGATTGGACCTGGGTGTGGGTTTTCTAAAATCAATCAGTAAGCTTAAACAGTTTATTTATATCTATCTATATATATATATATATATATATATATATATATATATATATATATATATCTACACACACATTATTTTTTTTTTATCTTGTTTTTGTTACCTCGCATATTTTATATCCCATTAAGTAACCAGACTGTCATGATTCATCTACTGATTTAAATTTTAAGTTTACGCATTTAAAGCAGTGCTCGTGTGGGAGAGGGGGATGGTAGGAGGAAAGTAGGTGGGAGAGATATCAAGTATATTTCTTTTAACTAGCTTTCTAAATTGTCTTGTTAAGACAGACTACAGTGTAGTCATACACAGTTTTCAGTGTTGCCAAAAAAACAGAGTCCTAATAGGAGTTATCTAACAATTTAAAAGGGAACCGCTAGTGTAAGAGTAGGGAAGTAAAAGGCTAGGACAGTCGAGATTGCTCAGGTGATGTACTAGACTATTTAGGGTGAACTTTAAATACCAACAGTTAGGCTGTACATTTTGTAAAACATTTAAGAACATACATAGCTCATTAGTTGCAGAAATGCCTTATTCCAGCAGTGTCAGCAAGAAATCATAGGTTGGAGTGGGTGTAGCAGGCTAGCAAAGTTACAGGGTTGGCATCTAAAATTAATAAAATATCTCCCTTCCAAATAATCATTACCTATCACCAGAACAATTCCCAAGGGACAGCATCCTGAATTGGGGAACCTTCAGGAATAAGTTGAGGATAGATAGGTGCAGAATATTACCAGGAACCCCTTCCTATTTGATGGAGAGGGACTGCTACCATTGAGTCTTGTACACGTAGTGATTCCATAAGTTAAGGAGACTGAGTTTTGGGAAGCAAGGGGTTTGTATTCAGGGAGGATGAGAAATTCCGTGATTCTTTTCTTAGATTTGGGGTAGTCTCACTCTTCCCAATGAAAATGATCCCCTAGGGATTGTAAAGTTCCCCAAAACATAGATCCGCAGGAGGAGGCAGAAGGTAATGTTTCCTCTGAGTCAAACTCCTCAAAGGATGCCAAAGAGAGATCCTCTTCAAAAACTGAATCCCCTTGGTCAGAGTACTCCACTGACTCAAAAGGATCAGTAAGAACCTCTGGAATTCAATCTTTTTTCCTTTCACCTGAGGGGGTTCAGGGGGAGGATGTCTGCCTCTAACCAGGGAAATAATATTCTCTGCTAATCTAATCAAATCCTGCTGATAGGCCTGGAGATGGCTTCCTGGGAGCAGTCCTTTGTTTAGGCCTGGGGATGTCGGAAGCATGGATGTCCGTATACCTCGGAAATGTAGTGCTCTGGTCACCAAAAGTCCCAGACCTGACCAACAAACGTAAATCCAAGACTTGCGCTGATGTCGAGGGGCCCGACGGCATATCAGACTCCAAACATACCTTGATTGCTGGAGGTGGATGTGAAAGCACCTCACAGACTTCCACGATAACCAGCCTGGGAATGCCTAACAGACATCTTCAGAAGGCCTGAGTTAGGGCCATTTGCGCTTAGGAAGATCGACATCAGGATGATTAATGGATGATATACCATGCAGAGAACCTGGGTACTTGTTAATGAACTTAGTAAAAATGTCTGCTCTATGCCGAATGGTTCTAGAATTGAATCGGGCTCAGTAACGACAATTAGGAATGTCATGGTCTGGACCCAAACAGGTAACACAGAAGGAGTGGAAGTCTTGGTGTTGGATTTGTTTACCAAAATGGAGACAGTTGTTAACTTTCTCTGACATTAGCAAAAAAGAAAGACTTCCTCAACGGGGTACTTAGCTTTCTAAAGTTTCTCTCTCTGGTGCGGACCGAATGACACACGTATTGGGATGCCTGCTTCGGTCTCCGAAGGCAAGAAAGAACTGAGGTCATGACGCTGGCAGACTTCAGTGTAGTGATGTCAAGTTAAGGTGTTCGCCAGTTGTAGGAGGGGGGAAATTCTTACTCTGGTAGTCAGGCCAGCCAATGGCTTCCATGGAGGGAAATCCCACAAATCAAGACTGCAACAGTGAAACACAAAGAACATCTAACATTACCTCATTATTACTGTCATCTATGTGTCACATAGAATACTCCAGGTGGAAAGTACATATGCTTCCTTTTGCACATATCTTGCTCTCTGTTCCTCCAAGAGGGCAGGTCCAGTAAAGACAAAGGAGCAGTAGAAAGACCAGATGGCCTATAAAGATCTTCTTAATGCCTATATTACCCTCTGTACCTACAGTGGGTAATATGGGCAATAAGAAGATCATACCCTCTGTACCTACAGTATAATCCGTGGTGGTGCAGTGGTAACATTGTTGCCTCACAGCAAGAGGTTCTCCCGTTCAATTCTTGGCTGGAGTGCGAGGAGTGCCTTCTGTGTGGAGTCTGCATGTCCTCCCCACGGTCGAGTGGCGTTCCGAAAGACATGCGTGAATGGGCAGGCGTCGAGCTGGCAACTCGGCACCGTAAAAATCTACTGCCAATCATTAGCAGACCAGAGTTCCGCTGTGGCGACCCCTAACCGCGAAAAACCGAAAGACAAACAACAAAAACCCTCTGTACCTACAGTGAGAAATGCAGAGAGAGAGAGAGAGATGGGTTTCATGTAAAAGCCACTTGTAAAACAAGCACTGAGGAAGAATCATGCAAAGAATGCTGCAACATCAGTGCAACAACAGGCATGAAAAATCCAAGAGAAACTGATGCTGAAAGATACAAGTCAACACTGACTGAGACATGATGGCCCTTGGCAATGAATGATCAAACCCAACCAACCTCAGTGCCAAGATAACCCTCAGGACTGAGATGCTGGACTTCTCAAAACCAAGGCTTGCATGCTGATGCCTGAAATGGCACCAATATCATTATTACAAAAGTGAACCTTGACTCCATGATTTCAAA
Organism: Protopterus annectens; assembly: GCF_019279795.1. Taxonomy (NCBI): domain Eukaryota; kingdom Metazoa; phylum Chordata; order Ceratodontiformes; family Protopteridae; genus Protopterus; species Protopterus annectens. The sequence goes on from NC_056732.1 coordinate 949,113,456, forward strand.
ACTTGAGGTTAAAGGAAAGCCTGGTGCTAAGATGGCATCAATAGACTGGTTAGCAAAGAAGGTACTGAAGCAATGTACTGTGATCCTGAATGACAGCTAATAGCATCAAAGCACTTACCTCAGTTGTCTCAGGGAGGTGGTGTGTACTCAGTGGCCTTGACAGGCTTAGTGCTGACATGTGACAAGGAGGAGGTTCTTGTAAATCAGGGTAAGTTGAAAGGGTCCCTTCTCTCTTTTCTTGAAGCAGAGGGGGAAGCAACCAGTTCCACTTCCACTCATGCCTATAACAAGGCCTTCATTATTCTATAGTGGTCCAAGACAATAATGAACTGGCAAGAACAGGAATAAGAAAAATACCTACCTCGTCTGAAGAATATGGTACACAGAGGTCTACAGAAGGAAAGATCTTCCCAGTTTTGCTTTAGAGAAGAAATACTATTCTGCCTAACCCTCCTAGGTGGCTGCTCTTCCATCACACTAACTACCTATCTACACAAAGCTGCTAGACTAAATGCTAGAATCCCTCCATGTGCCCTGAGTATCTTAGCAGGAACAGAGGATGTTTTTCCTATAGTACCTATGTTTAGAAAGCTCATCTTTCCTCTTGAGGTGGTTCTCTTCACATCTTGGTTTTGAAAAGTCAATGATAGGATTTTTAGAAATTGGAGCAGGCTCTCCAGAAGTAGATTTGTAAAGATTTGCCTGTTGCACTAGATATTTTTATTTATTTATTTTACATTTGTTGACCGGGATAGTCCGACTGGATGCATGTCCATTTTCAGCGGAGGCCCAGGGAGAAAAGCTCCAAGGGTAAACAGATACTCACAGTTCTCTTACTGAAAGCTTTGTAGATCGCAGAATCAAGAGGGTGAATGTTCTGCATGAAAACACTCAACAAACCAGGACATGCCTGTTCCAGGGTTGAATTTTTGGGTCTATATTAGTTTGCCAAAATGTATTTTCAGTGAACACCTATTCAACAATGCTTATTCTGTGAAAATCACTTCCACAATGAAATACTTGCCCCTCAACACAATAGATCCACATCTAACTAAATCTAACCCACCCAAGTGGGGGGTTGTGCCCCTCCCCAACTATATATACCAACTCTGAGATCACACTACAGTGGAGAAAAAGGCAAAGTTGTGTAGTGGCCAACTACTTCTTTGCCCTTGGAATATACAGTGAATAGCGAAAGTGGTTTTTGCTGAATATGGGTCGATGAATAGGTGTTTGTTGAAAATAAATTTCAGCGAACTAATATAGACCCAAATATTTATGTACATATGCACTGCACTTTTTAACACAATAATATGCCATGCTCACCCTTATAACTACCTGTACACAAGGAGCAAAAGCTCACAATCACTTGCATACAATCCCAAAGTTCAACAAGCAAGGCACCCCCCCCAAAAGAAAACTGTAACCAACAGTTCAGTAGATGAAAGTTATGTACTTATCATAATGCTAGATCTGTGTTGTCTTCTTCGCTTCAGCTTACCTAATGGGTTATCAGATCAAAAATCTGAGCTTTTCTTTAAGCTCTTGGATCCAGGCCTCAGTCTCCTCCCCTATCCTTAATTCCCTCTTGTCCCCAGAATACCTCAGAGTTTTCCTGCTTGTACCTAATACTTATGATAAGTGCACAACTTTCATATCCAGTGTTGTCTCTTCCATCTGACTCAATGAATGGAACAGATTCCCCAGCTACTAATAATCCAGAGTGGTCATACGGAAGGATATTCTGAAGAATGGTGGAACTAAAGGATGCACGGGATCTAGACTGCATATCCAGCTTGTAAAGATAAACAATGGAGTGAACAGCAGACCAAGTAGCCACAGCACAAATCACATCTACTATGTCCCGGTTTGGATCTTGAGAATGAAAGAAAAAGTTTGTTTTCCTAATGCCCTTGGTACAATGCAGGCATAATCTCAACAGACTGTTAACATCCGTCAAATGCAATTTATATTCTCCTTCTTTAGAAAAATCTGGGAAGAAAACTGGTAAATTAATAGTCTAATTAAGGGCAGCTTCCGATGCAATTTTTGGGAGACTGGTCCGAAGAGATACTAGGACGTTTTCAGGATAAGGACTGTAACTCAGAAATTCTCCTAGGTGACTTAATAGCCACTAGGAAATAGTTTTCTATGACAGAAAGTTCAGTTCTGCTGAAGTTGCTGGCTCAAAAGGGGGTTAAGTTAGAGCTTGAAGTGACAAAGTAATATCACAAGGTGGAAATGGATCTCTGACAGCAAACCTCAGATGGGAGGCTTTAGAGAGTTTCAATGCTGTAATGGAACTTTGGCTTCCTCCCACGTGAGAATTCAGAATAGTAGCTAACTGAACCTTGATGGTGGCAAAGCTAGCACCTGGAATAATTTTGGCAAGAAATCCCAAATGGATGGTGAGGGAGATGAAAAAGGATCTAACCCCTTAGAAGAAGGTGAGATAGCAAACTTCTCCTATTTACTTTTGTACATTTTTCTAGTGTTTGTTTTTTGTGATGAGGATAAAATGTGAATAATAGGTGTGGAAAGCCCAGCATCCCTGGCCATCAGTGGAATTTGAGGAACTAAGTGGTTAATTTCAGGGCTTTTAAGTCTTGGTGAGGCTTATCAGATGGGTGAGATAGAAGATCTGAAAGGGAGTCAGGCACCCAAGGACAGTGTTTCAGATGAGGACAAAAGAAGGGGAACCAGACCAGTTGGGACCAGCAGAGGACAATGAGACTCACTGCTGCCTTGCACTGAATGGCTTTCTGAAGAAATTTGGTTATAAGGAGAACAGGAAGGAAATTGTACAGGGGCCACATGTGAACTAGAGCATCACTAGATGACTGTCCTTCACGAGGAATCAAATCAAAATAGCTGCTGCACTTGGTGTTCAGATGAGAAGCAGAGCGGTTGCAGCATGGCCAGTCCCAGCGACTGAAATCATATCTGCCACTGACTAACTGAAGGACCATTCTTGAGGCAAAAGACTAGATCTGATGAGTTTATCTGTCAAAACAATGGAATTTCCTGGGATTTGAATTGCCACCAGAAAGCACTGGGAAGACACTGGTTATTGCCACCCTCATGGCTTCCCAATATAACAGATATGAACGCTTTGCCACTTGCTTGCCGATATACTGGATCACTCCCATGTAGTCTATCTGGATGGATATCACACCCCTGGGAAGGGAGTCCTGGAAGGTCTGCAGTGCTAGGAGGACTGTCCTCATCCCCAAGACACAGATGTGAAGCTTGACCTCTGCCATCAAGCACATGCTTTGAAACACCTTCCCTTCACAACCCCCCCCCCCCACAAACCAGAAGGGAGGCGTCCGTGGTCACAGTGGTGATCAGGGGTGGAAGAGTGAAAGGGCGGCTCCATGTCATTACTGGAGAGGTCAGTCACCAAAGAATGTGCTGCCTGTTAACTGGCGTGAGGTGTATGAGAAATTGCATTGGCTGATGCATCATTTACAACCGGACTGAGAGGGTCCACTGCAATACTCTCATATAAAACCTTGCCAAATGGATCAGCACAGTGTATGTGGCCAGTGATCCTAGTAGTCAAAAAAAGAGCCTTGCTGAGGGATTTGAAGAGAAGACATCTGAAACTTGGTGAAGGAGGGAGCATACACTAGAGTCCAGAAGTTTGTCAGTTTGGGATGCCATATTCAGGTGGCAAATTGTGAGCTTTATTGCCTGTGTATCAGCTTTTCCTTTAAGTTTACAGTAATTCCCAAGTTGTGAGAGAACTGGAGCAAGATGTTCCTGTAATGAACAAGCAGATCCTTGGTGGGTGTGGTGAAGAAGCAGTTGCCTAGATATGGGAGCATACAGAACCTTTGCAGCCACAGATATGCTTCCACCACTACCATGCATCTGGTGAACACCCTGGGGACTGTGGCCAGACCAAAGGGCAGTACTCTGAACTGGAACTGACTGGCTCCCAGCTTAAAGAGCAGAAACCTCCTAGATTACCTCACTATCTTGATAAGGTAGTAGGCATCCTGAAGTATCTAGTCGTCTTTCCACAGAAGAGGCAAAATGGATTGAACTGTGACTATCTAGAACTTTGTTTCATGAACTGATTGAGGTGGCTGAGGTCCAGAATAGGGCCTCGGTCTTTTTTTGAACCAAAAAAAAAAATCTTGAATAGACCCCGGATACTCAATGGTCTGGTGAGACTTCCTGGATGACTTGCTTTTCTAGCAGCTTTGAAACCTCTGCTGCAGCCTAATTCTTTTGAATGGGTGGAACATCATGAATGTTTTTCTTGTTTATGAGGGACAAAACAGGAAATAAAGACGTCTCTGGTGATCATCTTCTGCAATTAAGAATCATGAGTGATGGCTAACCAGATGTGTGGCTGCAGAGATAAGCGTCAGTCAGGCAACTGTTCAGGAGTGCTGGACAGGTTTTTCTGTGAATGAACTTCAAAACACTTGATTATGTGGCCTGCCTTTGCCCCTGGGGCGATCCCCATTATAACCCCTCCCAAGGGAGTCTGTCAGCAAGAGCGTCCTGGGCAAAATTCAGGGATTTATGGAGCCATAGCTTCTTTCCACCCTTTTGGTTCTGGGAGAAAACTCATTGTGGGGTATAAAAATGGCTGTACGGCAAACAGAATTGTGCCCTTCTGCTCATTTCTGGTAAGCAGATCACTGACTTTAGCTCCAAAATGAGATGAACAGTTGAAGGGAGCATTGATAAATGACATCTTGAAGCTTTCCACAAAAGTGCAGAGAAACCTACAGGCATGACAGTGAATAGCAATGCCAGTGCCTGCCACACTCAACGTGCTGAAGAGCAGTCATATGGACACAATGGGCATCAACTGAAGGGTAGACAGTAGATATTCCACAGTTTTCTGCACATATTCAGGCAAATTACCTATGAGGCTCATGGAGAGCTCCTTGATCAACTCCTTCTGAAAGCGAGTCATATGGGCTAGGTAATTCAGCAAGCAAACAGCAAATGTCACTGAAGAGTAAGTTTTCCATATTTTAAAGTGCCCTGTACTCCCTGTTAGGGGATGCACAGAGGTGATCTCTTTAGAAAAATCCTTTTTTGTGGGTGCCACAACCACTAAGGTATTTACACAGTGGGACCCTTGCTCTAATAAGCCTATTCCTAGGAGACGCAAGTATTTTGTTGGGTTTTCTTGGAATCAGCTCCAGCACATCAGATTCCTTCCAGTCTCTCTGAGAGATAAAACCAATGAGCTAATCAGTGGGTAGAATCAGCCTGGAAAACGATGAGCCAGCCATAAAAGCCTTGAGGAATACTAACTCCTCTTGGGAGGGAGCTTCGGTGGACAAACCATCCTCCCTTTGTTTCATTAATTTGAGAATGTCTGTAAAGGTGACATCTACTAGATGAGATCTTGAAGGCCCCTTCACTTCCTCAAATTCAGTATCTTCAGTGAATGACTCCTGAGGTGGGGGGAGTCCAGATGTTTCCTCTCACAACACCACTTCCTATGGCCTTCTCTGCTGGGGGGTGTAGATCAGTGTGTGTGTGTGCTGTGACTTTAAGAAACATTTCAAAGTGAGGGCACGTACATATAAATAAAGAGCAAGTGCAGGCAGCAGTGCCATTTTGAGTGAACAGCCAGATTTTTAACACATATGAATGCAGTAGTCAGTCTGTTTATAAGTTTAAGTTACTAAGCCTCAACCCTGATGTGCTTGTATGTAATACAGCTGCTTGAATCGAACCCACAAGTGTTCATCTGTTTTATCCTGACCGGATGAGTGACATGGTGTCAGAAGTGGCATGTCTGAGCAACAAGGAGCCAGAAAGAATGCAGAAGTCGAGACATGAGGTGCATAGTTAGAAATGGAGGTATATAGAGGAATCACTCGTCCCAACCTGCTCAAACGATTGAAAAAAGGTGAGAAACGAATTCTAGGTAATTAAAACTCACACAGATGATTTGCTTCGTAAAGAAAACAATACAAAGCATTTGCAAACACAAAACACATTATTAATTAAATGAAAACACAAAACTCATTACTGATTAAGCGAAATGTTTGAAACCACAATATTTGATAGATTTATTCAAAATACTGTGAGCATTCAGAATTACTCCTGATTTGCATAATGAGCATGTTAAAAGTAAAATAGCAAAAGAAAAGTATAACAAGCATGATAAAAGTCAAACAAGAGTAATAGGTACAATAAAAGGGCAAAATGAGCATGGAAATGCAAAGCAACTGCATTTTTTAAGTAAATGACCACGTTATTTGATGAGGTACTATTTCGCATTGACTAAAGGTATTCAAATATAACTAGAGTTGTTCAAAGTTTCTCAAAGTGTGCAAAGTGTTTGCAGTGTGTACTTTATTACAGTGCAATTATTTCGAAGAGTTTACTGTGTGCAAAGAACAGTTATTTCGCAAAATGCAGTCAGAATACAGTCATATTGAAAAGTTTCTTGTGCTGTGTGCAGTCCATTCACAAAGTGCAGTCATTTCTAAGTGTTTCTTACACTGATGAGTGGATTTGCAAAGTACAGTGATTTCAAAGTGTTCTTGTGCTATGGAGATTTACTTCACAAAGTGCAGTTATTTCAGAGTGTCTATTGTGCTATTGAGCATAAAAATAAGTTATGTACTTACCATAACATTCCATCTGAGTTGCTGCTTTTCTTTTGTTTCCTAGCTGAGGGACTCAGATCCAGCACGGATCTGACTCGGCCGCATACTCCAGTATCTGATCCAAACCTCAAGCTCTTCCCTTCCCATAAGGCCCTAGTCTCCCTCCTCTCGTCAGAACAAATTTGTTGTAGAACAGCAGCATCCCAACCCAGGCAATATGCCTATGAACTGGCACAACTCGCAAAAAACTCTATCAAGGGGCAGACTAGCCAGGATAGAGGGGCTATAACTCTTCCATCTCGTCCACTACACAGCCCACACAAGGCGGGGGAAGGAGGGAGGGACGGCTGAAGACAAATGACAAGCAACTACTCAGACGGAACATTATGGTAAGTACATAACTTATTTATCTGAAGTTGCTGTTTCCCATTTGATCTTCAACTTGAGGTACAGAGTCTCCAGCTACCAGTAAACCCTGGGAGGTCCTCATAGAAGGATGTTTATTTTTATTTTATTTTATTTTACATTTGTTGACCGGGATAGTCCGACTGGATATATGTCCATTTTCAGTGGAGTCCCGGGGAGAAAAGCTCCGAAAGGGTTATCAATGACAGATAGTTACAGAGACAGGTTGACAATTTACATAATATACAATAAGAAAAAAGTTTTACAATAGCAGATACAATTGGTTACAGTACAGTATGTTAGAGATGATTAGTAACTAGCAGAGTAATACAAGAAATGGCCTAGTCTTTAGCTAATATTTGTTATTCTAAATTGACCTCAAAGGTTAGATTGCTCATAGGACTGTTGTGTTTGGTGAGAGTAGAGTTAGTCTGGGTTTGTGCAAGGACAAAGCCAGTGAGATTTATGGTGGATTTTTAGTTCTTTTTTGAATTGAACTAGTGATGGTAACATCGTGAGGTTATTTGGAAGGGAGTTCCAAACCTTGCCAATGATATTTGCATAGAGTGTGTCACCACCTTGGTTATAGGACTTGGTTGTTTGTACTAAGAGTTTGTTTGATGAGCAAAGTGAGGTTAGATTGGTGTAAGGGTTCAGTAAGTTTTTTAGAGCAAGGGTTTTCTCAGGATGTTTCAATATTTTAAAGGCTTCTATAAGTTGGTATTCTTGGAGAAGATTTGGAAGTTCTACCCAGTCAAGGTTTTTCAGGTTAATACAATGGTGCGTTCTATAGGGTAAGTCAGTAATGAATCTAGCAATGTGGTTGTAACAGGATGAGAGTCTGTTTAGGTCGGATTTGTTGAGGTTTGTGAGGACAGCGGAGGCATATAGTAGGGTAGATAGGAGGTGTGAGCGGGCGGTGGCTATTCTAGCAGCTGGAGTTAGGTAGGTTTTTATCCTATATAATGACCCGAGTTTTTTGTTAACTGTTTTAATAGTTTGGTTGATGTGGACATCGAAACAAAGTTTATTGTCAATATTTACCCCTAGTAGTTTAGCATTGGTGTCAGGTGAGATAATGGTTCCATTATTGGATTGGATAGTGAATTGTGTGATAGGCATTTTGTTAGTTGGGTAGAAGAGAAGTAATTTGGTTTTCTTTGGGTTAAGGATGAGTTGATGGTCAGTGAGCCAATTTTCAACTATGGTAAAGATGTGTTGGGTAGTTGTTAGGAGGTTATCTAGGGTGGGATTGGAACAAATGAGAGCTGAGTCATCTGCATATTGGATGCAGGTGGCTTCGGGGATAACTGAGTGGAGGTCATTTATGAATATTGAGAAGAGAAGAGGTCCTAATATGGACCCCTGAGGAACTCCGATGGTGTTGGGTAGCAGGCAAGAGATCTTGTTTTGCCACATAACAGCCTGTTGTCTGCCTGAGAGATAGGCATGAAACCAGTTTTGGGCTAGTGTGTCTAGATGAAGGGTTTTCAAAGTTTGGAGGAGTAATTGGTGGTTTACCATGTCAAAGGCTTTTGACATGTCCAGGAAGAGGGCCGAGGATATATGTTTGTTATTTCGGTTAAGGTTTATTTTTTCGGTAAAAGAGAGGAGGGCAGTGGTCGTGCTGTGATGGGGTCTAAATCCATGTTGGGAGTCGGTTAATAGATTGTTCTGGATGAGATAGGACATTAGTTGGTTATGCACACACTTTTCCATAATTTTGGCAAGTGGTGATAGTATGGCAATTGGTCTATAGTTTGAGAGTTCAGTGGATGTGCCTCCTTTATGGAGAGGTATGACCTAGGATATTTTCCACAATGCTGGGATTGTGGTCTCTGTAATAGTCCTGTTAATTAGGATTGAGATAGGGTAGACTACGACATCCACAGCTATTTGCAGATATTCAGCTGGGAGAAGATCAGCTGAAAGGGTAGTTGGCTTTAGATTTTTCAATAGGGATCGAATAAAGGAGGTGGATGTGGGTTGGAGGTTAAAGGACAGTAGAGAGTTGCATGTGGTCTTTTTTGGAGTGATAGAGGGAGCAGGTAGTTGGTTAGCTAAGGATTGTATGGTTTTGGTGAAGAAGGTATTAAAGTTGTTGGCTACTTCTTCTTGGTTCTTATCAGAAAGAGTTCCTGGGGTAGGAGTGGTGGATTTAGCTGGTTGGAGAAGTTTGTTTAAACCTGCCCAGAATTTTTGAGGTGTTCTGGAGAATGGCTGAGTCAAAGGATGCCCTGCCCCTGGAAAGATCCAATTTATAATGGGAGATAAATGTGTGCGATGACATCTAGGTAGCTGCAGAGCAGATATCATCTAAAGAAACCCTGGACCAAAAAGCTGTAGAAGTAGCAACAGACCTGGTGGAATGCACTCAGACATGGCCTGGTGGAGAAAACCCTTTTGCTTGATAAGCCAACAAAATGCATTTAGAAATCCATTGAGCAATAGTAACTTCAGAAACAGGCTTTCTCAAGAAAGGTTTGGCAAAGGAAACGCAGCTGCCTGTGAACATCAAGCAAGTGCAATTTGTACTCCCCTTTATTTTGAAAATTAGGAAAGAAAACTGGCAAATTGATGACCTGGTTAATATTAGATTCTGATGCCACCTTTGGTAGAAAAGTTGGAGTAGTCCACAGGGACACCCTATATTTATGGAATACCATATAAGGGGGCTTGACAGACTTCACAAGGAGAAGCAAAGAGATTGCAGCAAGGCTGATCCCACTTTAGGAAGATCTTTTCCGCTACTGAAGGATTCAGAGACCACTCTTTGGGCATCAGAATAGATCTGCTGAGCCTGTCCGCCAATGTGTCGGACCTCCCCAGAATGTGTGTTACCACCAGAAAACAGCCGGTGGAGATCGCCCACTCCCACAATCTCATGGCTTCACGACAAAGGGGATCAGATCTGGTCCCCCCCCCCCCCGTTTGTTGATGCACTAGACTACTGACATATTATCCATCTGTATGGCAATAATCCCCACAGGAAGAAAGGTATGGAAAGCTTGCAATGCCAGAAGCACTGCTCTCATCTCCAGGGCATTGATATGCAGATTGGTCTCCAGAAAGGACCACGTGCTTTGGACCGTCCTTCCCATTCAATGACCCACCACCGAGCAGGGAAGCATCCATGGCCATAGTGATCGCGGGGGAGGGAAGCACAAACTGGTGACCCTGAAGGAGGCCCAGGGATTGGAGAAAGAAGGGAGTCCTTGCAAACATGGGACAGATGAAATGGATGTGATAAGGGAAGGTCTAGCAGAGACCACTGAACAGCTAAGGTCCAATGAACAGCTAAGGTCTACTGTAGAACTCTCATATGAAGATGTGCAGTCGAACAAGAGTGATAGCGGCTGTCATGGACCCCACACCCAAGGAAGTGAGCCCGCCAGGGGAGGGTTGGCTTGAAGAATGTAAGGCACATAATGAAGGAGGGAAGATAATCTGTCTGGAGGGAGAAACACCCTGCCCTGGGTAGTGTCCAGCCAAACACCTATGAAGTCCACTACCTGCATTGGTGCCAGCTGAGACTTGTTGAGGTTTATGGTTATACCTAGGTACTGAGCAGTTTGAAAAAGGTGATCCCTAGCTTGAATCAATCCATGCCTGGAGGGAGCGGAAAGGAGCCAATCATCCAGGAAAGGGAAGACCTGAAACTCCTGCAGCAGCAGGCGAGCCTCCACTACTGCTATAACTTTGGTAAACACCTGGGGAGTGCTCTGAAACTGAAAGTGACTGATTCCCAGCCGGAAGCAAAGGAACCTTTGAGAGCACCTGTTCATCTTGATATAGCAGTACATGTCCTGGAGGTACATCGAGCACATCCAGTTGTTGATGTGCAGGAATGGCATAATGGATTGAAGTGTGACCATCTGGAATTTTGTCTTGGCAACTGACAGGTTCAGGGTTGAAAGATCCAGAATGGTCTTAAGTCCCCCATTTTCTTTGGCACTAAAACGGACCTGGAATAAATGCCTGATCCAGATTGGTCTAGGGGATGGACTGGATGACTTGTTTTGCCAGCAGTCTGGTAACTTCTACAGCTGCCTCCTCCAGCTGACCAGGTGGCACATCAAGGAGGTGCTTGGGGGGAACTGGGGGATGGAGAAAGTGAACAGAGTGTCCTCTGGATATGATCTGCAGAATCCAACGATCATTTGTAATTGACTCCCAGGCCATTGGGTGCAGAGAGAGTCGTCCTCCGACAGCCTCCAGAAAACGAGCAACCCTTCAGAGTTGCTGAAAGGGTCTGTGCTGGTAGAAATCCGAGACCCTCGGTTCTTTGGACCCCCCTTGTCTCTGGAAGAAGGCAAATCTTGAGCCTCCTGGGAAGCACCTTTAGACTTCCGAAACCACACCTTCTTAACCCCATGCTGACTCCTACAGAATGATTGTACAGAAGGATTGTTGTGGGGTGGAGAAGCAGATCCTGACGGCAGACAAAGTCTTCCCGTCCTCCTCAATCTGGACTAAGGTATCACGAGCCATCTTTCCAAACAAGGTGGAACCATCACAGGGGGCATTTGTGAAAGATGCCTTGAAGAGCTCCAAAAAGGCACAAAGCCAGAGCCAGGCCTGTTCCCGCAGACCCAGAGACACCTTCAGCAGCGTGTGAAAGTAGTCTCATGGAAGTATTAGAGATGACAGTGAGGGTGGCCATGCGGAAAGAAAAAACCTTCTTCTCCTCTGCTGACTTGGACCCCAGGGCAGACACAGCGACCTCTTTAATCAGGCCCCTCTGCAGTCTGATTTCATGGGCCAAATAATTCAGCGCACGTAAGATAAACGTGCCTGAAGCATAGGTCCATTTTCCAAAATAATCCATCACCCGAGACTGCCTCTCTGGAGGATGGACCGAAGAGCTCTCCTGTGCGAACAAAAAGCTCTCCTGTGTGAACTCTTTTTTGGTGTTTGCCAGAACCATCATGGCATTGACTGCAGACCCTTTAGACCAATGTTGTCTCTCTGAAGGAGCAATAAGAACCTTATCCAGGAGCTTGGGGATAGGCTCAACTGTATATGGGTCCTTCCATGCCCGAGATAAAATAAGATAAACAGTGGATCTGCGGGAGGGGACACCCAGCAGGTAGAGGGTCCTGTGGCAAATGTCTCCAGAAATACAGACTTGTCTGGGTTGAGCTTCTGGGTAGACCATCCACCATGTTGCTCTAGGATCTCCATGATGTCTCCAAAGGAGACATCCTACTTCCTCCAGGTCAGTATCATCTGTGTGAGGGACTTTGGCTGGGAGTGTAAGTGCCTCCTCTTACACGTAAGCTTCCGAGAGAGCTCCTCAGGGGAAAATTAAGACTCGACAAGTTCCAGTGTGGGAACCTCCAATGGTGAATTGGCAACAGGCTGTCCCTAGAGGCAGGATGGCAGACTCTGGCCCAGGAAAGAGGGAGCCAGGATGGACTCCGAGGATGACAGTGTCAGAGGTCTCGAAGGAGCCTTGAGGACCCTCTCCACTACCTCAAAGGTAGAAGGCGAGCGAATCTCTGAAGTAGGAACAGCAGAGGCCAGATCCGCCATTCCCTGTGCCGATGCAGGAGCTGGAGCCAAGCATCCTGACACCGAGACTCAGACGAATGGACGATCCCAAAGGCCTCGAAGTCGACATTGAGGCTAACGCTCCGAGGGCAATGGTCGGTGTCGAGGTACCAAGGACCATCGGAGCCGACCCCTCGACACAGAGGATCTCAGACCCAAAGACTCCAAAACTGGGATTTGGGCCGGAGAAAAAGTAATAAGGAGAAAGGTGGACTGCATGCCTCCGGCCCCGGATGGGGACAGTGCAGGCAAGACCCCCAACTGAATCTGGGCCCGGATGAACTTCCACATCACCCTGTTCACATCTGCTTCAGAAAGACTCAGAGAGGACGGGATGGAAGATGCCACTCACAGATTATACTGACCTGGACAGGCCTGGAGTGGTGTTGGGGGGAAGCAGAGAGATTAGACCGAGGCCGGGAAGCCTCCGGCAAAAAGTGAGGTCTCTGGAGTCAAGGGGAGTTCTAGCTCGGATCCAGGAGGGACTTAGCCAGGAGTTCAGCAGAGGAAGAGCATGGGCCTTCTCTCCGTCCTGGGTCTTCTTGGTGGGAGGATGAGTCCCAGAAGCCGGGGCGGAGGAAGAAGTAGTAGAGTCCTCCGGAGGTGGAAGGAGGCCCTTGAGGATGAGTTTATTCCTCCTGTCAATTGATGTGTGGGGGTTGAAGCCCACGCAGATCCTGCAGGAGGAATCTAGGTGGGGGATGCCCAAAGAGACCAAGCACAGAGTGTTGGCATCGGACGGGGGAAGCTTATGCCCACTCTCTGCACATTTTCTGAAACCAGGCTTGGGGGGTATCAGCTATGGTCAATCAGGAAACAAACACTCAACTCACACACACTAGGAAAGCGATATTTTTTTTAATAGATATTCCGACGCCTGAGTGCACAGAGATAGGGTAGGGTAAACAAGGGTAAAGAAAGGTGGGAGGGAGTGAAAAATACCCTACAAGGAGCTTGGAGTTATGGAACCATGCTGCTGTTCAAACAAGCGGCAAATGAGATCTGGGAGAAGGAGGGACACAGGGGCATTATGGGTCAAGGAGGAGCTTATAATTTGGATACGATGCTGGAGTATGTGGCTGAGTCGGATCCGTGCCATATCCAAGTCCCTCAGGATGAAGATCAAATGAAACCAACTTCAGATTTGCAAGTTTCTGGCATAAATTTCTGACGTATGTGTGTGTATGTCCGTACATAATTCCAAGGGTCTTTATTACTGTGTGTTGGCATGGCAGAGGCATTTCGCAGATCCAGTCCACTTGTGTTTGATCATAATATTGCAGAGAATTTGAGAGTATTTGAGGAGGAATACAATATTTTCATACAAGCAGCTTTTTCTGATAAAGATGCACACACAAGGTTTATTATGCTTAATCTAGCGGGGTCAGAAACCACTGAAAGAGAGCGTTCATTTGTGTATGCATCAGCAGTATATCTAGGACAAGGTGAAAACCGTCATATTGTTGTACAAGCTGAATCAAAGGAGGACCCCGAGTGCTTGAAACGTAAATTTAGAGAAATGTGCAACTCCCACAGACAAATGTTACATTGGAGAGCCACTTATTTTATACAAGAGACCAAAAACCAGGAGAAACTTTTGCAGCTTATATTACTGACTTGAGAAACAAGGCTAAAACAGATTTGGTGATCTGAAAGACAAGTTGATAAAGGACAGGGTTGTGTGTGGTGTTAATAGTGCAGTGAGAAAGATTTTGTTTCGAGACAGTGATTTAACATTGAGCAAAGCCATAGATATTTGTCAAATACAGGAGCTTACAGAAAGGCACACAAATATGCTTGCAAGTGATTAGAACATGGTTTCAACAGCCTCTAGAGCAAACGTAGATAGCATGCAGCACGTGGCTAACAGAAACAGGCCTAAGCACATGGCAGCTGCAGCCCCTGTGGGATTTCAGGGAAAGCCCGTACCTTTCCAGCAAATTCTAAGACTAGCTCAGTAAATGGACATGCTCAGTGCAGCACAAGGGTGAGTCAGCAAAACCCAAGTCAAGTCTCATTGTTAACTGTCGTAATTGTGGTGCCAATCACAAGTCCAAAAGAGAAAAGTGCTTAGCATTTGGCCAGCAATGCCACAAGTGTAAAAAAATGGAACCACTTTCAAAAGCTTTGTAAATCAAGCAAGGCTCATTCATTTATTACGAAATGTCACTCAAAAAAGCATGTTGATCATATAGAAAGCTGCAACTCTACTTTTTATGTAGATGGTATATCAGTGGTTGGTGAAAACGTTAATGCAGTAGATTTGTTGGCAAAAACGAAGTGTACTGTCCTTATTAATGGTAAACCCACAATGCTCAAAGTGGACACTGGCTCAAAGTGCAATGTTATGTCAGCAGAAACATTTGCTAGAGTAAGAGCTGGTGAACAACTTAATTTGGCCAATTGTGTGAAGCTTGTTGCTTATGGAGGTGAAGAGATTCAAACCGAAGGCTCAGTAGTTATTTCATGCTATTCAGCTGGGAACAGTTACAGCTTACAATTGTATGTAGTCAAAAGACCTGTACAGTCATTAATAGGTCTCAGAGACAGTTTAAAAATGAAACTGCTTTTCTTTTACCAAAGTAGTCCATCATGTAAGCACATGTCCTAGTTCCAGTTTCACCGATGCTATTTTCACAGTGTATGCTGATATTTTCGAAGACAAACTAGGTAAACTTCCAGTTGTGTACTTTATGAAATTAGACCCAGCGGTCACTCCAGTGGTCAGACCAGCAAGAACAGTTCTGATAGCTATGTAGGACAGAGTCAAAGTCCAGTCAGCTGAAATGGTGCAGCAAGATGTGATTTGTCCAGTTACAGAACCAAATGAATGGGTGGCTTCCATGGTAGTTGCTCATAAGAAAAGCTCAAATGAAATCAGAACATGTATAGACCCAAAAGACTTAAATCATTAAAGAGACCCCACCATCCTATGCGTACAGTCGAGGAAGTTGCTACCCTCATACCAAATGCCACTGTTTTTTCTGTCTTAGATGCGAAGAGTTCATTTTGGCAAGTAATAGTTGTGCAAATCTTCACTACTGACTACATTTAGTATGCCATTTGGTAGATACAGATTTCTCAGAATGCCTTTTGGAATAAATTCTGCTAGTGAAGTCTTAAATTGTGCAATGAAGCAAATTTTTCAGGCTATCCGTGTGCTATAACAGCAGATGATTTGCTAGTTGGAGGCAATGCTGAAGCAGAGCATGACAGAAACCTCAGGGAAGTTCTGGAAAGAGCACATGAAGTGAATCTAAAGCTCGGTCCTCTAAAATGCAAATTCAGGCTACCAGAAGTTACTTATGTCGGTCACTTACAAAGGCATGCGTCTGGAGCATTTCTCCCCAGGCCACCGCTGAAAATGGCTTTCTTCCAAGTCGGACTTTCCCGGTAAAGAAATGTTAAATAAATAAATAAATAAAATGTTATTTACCAGTTCAGGCTTACAACCAGATCCTTGCAAACAAACATCCATTCTTGAGATGCCAGCTCCAGACAATGTCCAAGCCTTACAGCGTTTTCTTGGTATGGTTAACTATTTGGGCAAGTTTATACCAGACGTCAGTGAATTATCAGCACCCTTAATAGAGCTGACAAGCAAAAATGTTATCTGGTCATGGTTGGAAAAACACCACAGAGCATTTGATGACCTGAAACAGAAAACTGCTAGTCCACCTACGTTGAAGATACTATGATGTCCACAAACCAGTAATTCTTTCCTGTGATCCTTCAAAGTTCAGTCTTGGTGCAGTTATTCTTTAAGAGGGCAGACCAGTAGCCTATGTGTCTAGAACTCTTACCCAAACTGAAATGCAGTATGCTCAGATTTAGAAGAAACTTTTGGCAACTGTGTTCGCATGTTCGAAGTTCCATCATTATATTAATGGCCAAGCTATCCAGACTGAGACTGATCATCAACCTCTAAATACCACAGAAATGCTTGAAGCAGAGAATTTTGACTTTGATGTCATGGAAGTGTGTAATTTTTCTACCACAAGACTTGATGAGCTAAGAGATCATACAAAGTCTGATCCAATTTTGCAAAAGCTCAATCACTTCATCAATGTTGGATGGCCGTCAAAGCAATCGTGTGTACCAAAAGAAGTCCAACCTTATTTTCCTTACAGAGATGAGATGCTGATGGAAGATGGTATCATTTTCAAAGGTCCTAAAATGGTCATTCCTACTTCCTTACAACAGGAGTGCATCCAGATTTTGAATTGTGGCCACCCAGGCTTTGAAGCTACCAAAAGAATGACGAGAGGACTAGTATTTTGGACTTCTCTGTCAAAAGATGTTTTAAAAGTACTTTCATCTTGTTTAGTATGCAATAGTACTAAACCGCATTTGCAAAAAGAGCCACTTCAGCTAAACCAGACTCCTGAACTACCTTGGTCAGCAGTAGCCACTGACATAGTCGAGTGGAATAGTCAACATTACTTAGTGTTGGTAGACTCTTATTCAAAATGGTTCGAGACTGATCTGCGACCTAACCTAACGTCCAGTACTGTCATTACTAATTTGAAACGTCATTACTCAGTCCATGGTAGTCCACACAAAGTTATTTCTGACAATGATGCCCAGTTTACCAGTCAGCTATTTTAGAAATTTGCAAGAGTGGGACTTTATCCATGTTACCAGTAGCCCTGAGTATCCGCAGTCAAACTGCCTAGCTGAACATGCAGTACAAAGCAATTACTAGAGAGGTCAAAGTGTGACAATACCGATGTTTTCTTGAATTTGCTGAATCTCAGAAATATACCCCGTGACAATTTACTTGGTTCACCTGCTCAAAGACTTCTATCTAGGCAAACCAGAACAACCTTGCCCATCAGTTCCAGCTTGCTGGTGCCTAATGCTAAAACCATCAGAGCAATCAAAGCCCAACTATTCAAAAAGCACTCATTCCAGAAGTCCAACTATGACAAAATGAGCAGATTTCTTCGTCCAGTGAAAGGAGGAGAGCTAGAGAGGATGCAAACGGCGAAAGGTTTTGATCGAATTGGTCAAGTGAAAGGTGTATGTACCGAGCAGAGATCTTACTTAGAATCTGAGGGAATAGAATACAGAATTGCCAGCATCTTCTTCCAGTGTCTGAATTGATATTGTAGCATCGCACCCATGATACAGACTCTAGATCTCAATGCAACCCAGATGATGTTCCTGTTGAAGGACATGTCTCTGTACCTATTCATGTTCCTGATGATGTCCCAGATGTCCCTGAAGCTGAACATTCATTAAAGACAGTCCGTGTTGCAAAACCCAGTCCTAATTTTAATGTCACATGATCAGGTTATATTTCCAGACCTAGTGTAAAATACACAGCAACCTGGACATGATTGTTTCACTTGTAATTAGTTCTGTATAACTGCACGTCAAAGAATTATTGCTGTACAGTTGCACGTTAATGACTATTGCCATTATTACTGTACACGGCTTATTTCTCAAAGAGAGAAGATGTAGATCAGTGTGTGTGCTGTGACTTTAAGAAGCATTTCAAAGTAAGGGCACATGCATATAAACAGGGAGCACGTACAGGCAGCAGTGCCATTTTCAGTGAACAGCCAGAGTGTTAACATACATGAGTGCAGTAGTCAGACTGTTTATAAGTTTATTTAAGTTTAAATTACTAAGCCCCAATCCTGACATGTTTGTATGTAATAAAGCTGCTTGAACTGAGCCTACAAATGCTCATCTATTTTATCCTGACCGGGTGAGCAATAGGAGGATCTGGAGATGGCATGGAACCAAACAGGGAACTCACCTGGTTAGATCTCTTGAGGATGAGTGGAAGGAGAAACAACAAGATCCAGGCGGGATCAGAACAGTGCCTGTGTGTGTGTGTGTGTGTGTGTGTGTGTGTGTGTGTGTGTGTGTGTGTGTGTGTGTGTGTGTGTGCTTGCACACGGGTGAGATATCTCCTCTCTTGACCTGGAGAGAACCCTATCAAATGCTTTAAAAGCTAAAGCTGAGACCAGTGCCAAGGAAGACTCCATAGGATCTGAAGACTCCAATGAAGGAATGCCCCTGGCTCCTATCTGAATTGGCTCCAAAGTCGATACTGGAGTTGAGCTGTCTAGTTCCAAAGCAATGAAAGGCAAGGATGGCTCCAAAAAAACCTCAGTCGATCCAAAGTCCTGCAACTCAGCCCCAAACTCTCAGTTCCGAGACCCTTTGCTATCTGATGGCATCAGAGCTGAAAGGGACACCACTGGAGTTGAACTCGACCAAGCTCTCTGCTCTGCCAAGGTCCACTCATGGGTATCACTCAGAGCCATGTGTACTGGATCTGATGGGTAAACTGGAGAAGGAGATACTAATAACGGTATTACTGGGACCGGAGCCAGAGCCCCCATTAGGGGAGGTACTGGAAGGGACCCCCATTTGAATCTGTGTCTTAGGAAACTTTTGCATCATCCTGCTGTCTGCTTCAAAAAGGCTTCTCAATGATCAAAAGGACCTGAATGATGACATCATAGAAGGTGGCCTGGAAGGAAGACTAGTGGGTTGACCTTTCTCAGAGGATTGGAGAGTGGAGCCAAGGACTGACCGACTCCGAAGAAAAAAAAAGCATGGAGCTGACAGTGATTGGATCTGAACCTGCTCCTGTACGGCCAACAGATCAGACTGTCTCAATGCCTTCGATGCTGGAACAGATGGGACCAATAGATCCAGGGATCTCTTTCCAGACTTATCTTTCTATGTCCCTTTTTCTTTGCTTCTCTCTCTATCTCCCTTCTGTTAGAACCCTTAGGGTTGTCCCCTGGTTTATTAGCTGAAGGTGAAGCAGAAGCTGAAACTGAAGTAGTCAACTCTCCCACTCAGGTAGGGAGGACATCCTAGAGTACAAGTTTGTTCTTTCTATCAATAACAGCCCTATCTCTAAAAGAAGGGCAGGATTCATATTCTGTGTTGAGGTGGTCTAAACCCAAACAATAGTCACATAAAGCATTGAGTCTGCGGGGATTTTGCATCTGCAGGCAGTATACATTTTGAAGCCAGAGGCCTTGAGCACTAAGGAAGAAACAACAACCAACACTAAACACCAGACAAAAACAACAAAAAACAAAAAAAAAAAAAAAACAATAATACACTGAGAAGAACTAAGCTGTGGAAAGATTTTAACAATGTATGCTATATATATATATATATATATATATATATATATATATATATATATATATATATATATATACATATATACACACACACACACACACACATATATATATATATATATATATATATATATATATATATATATATATATATATATATTTTTTTTTTTTGCAATACACTATAGGTAAGTAGGGAAGAAACTCCCTGAAAGGCACTAACTAGCTGCAATGTATAAAACTGTCTAAAAACTTAAACTAACTAGGGTACTTACAAGTAAAGAACTAGTTAAGAGGGGAAACATTCCCAAAAAGTGTTCTCAAAAATTAAAAAAAATGAATTCACCTTTGCAACTAGCAATGAGCCATTAGATCACGTCTGAACCAAATAGGTGGCAAATGAGATCTGAGGTATTGTATGGGACAAGAGGGAGTTATGGGTAGGGGAGGAACCTGAGCCCTGTATCCAAGAGCTTGAAAAAAGGCTCCAATGCTAGATCCAATGAACACATTCATTGAGTCAGACAGAAGAGACAACATTACATACAGCAATCATACCTACTGTAGGATCTGTGAAAACAATGGAAGCAGGACATACATAAAAACTCATTTTTACTAAAGTTACAAACTGAAATATTCACTCACTCAGCCTTGCAAGACACAACACAAACAGCACCTTTACAATACTTAATCAGCCCAGAAAGGCCTCTCAGGTAACAAGTTGTCCCACAACTAGGATTACAGTATCAGGCCATAGGCCTCTTTTGGGTTCCACTTTCAGCTCCAGAGCAGGTACTCAAACAATATGCTCCAAGGCTGTAAGTTTTTCTTCTTGTCCTCACAGTCAACTCAATAAATTAAGCAGTCTACTAATGATTTTCCACAGACAAACCCTGACTGGGCTTGTCTTTCTCAGTCCATAATTGCAGGTCTTTCTTTCAGCACTTCACATAGCTCCTTTAGGCAGGAGCTACATTACTCTGAATTTAGCCTTCCACACTAGTCATGTTTATGTTGAGTTAATGTCCCTGTGATTTATTTGCTTGTGCGAACTACTGCAAGAATATTCCCATGCTTTATGCATTTAATATTAGAATACATTTTCCATCAAACATGTTACAAAATTACAATCAGGCAATACTATTATATAGGACTTATACACACAACAGTTTCAACATGTTTAACTACCACCCCTCCCAACACAAAACCAGGGGTTTCAGACTCATCATGATGGATAGCCTGTCCTCCACAAGCCATCTGAGACAATTCAAGTGTTGTGGGAACACTATATATGCTCTCCACCAGAAGCACACTTTATCACTATATCTCCCTTAAGCCGTTCCTCTATTACAGCCCTTCTGGGTTCTGCTAACCTATAATTTCTAGACATAAACTTACCTTCTGAAGCTGTCTTCACTTGATACTGAACTAAATTAGTGCCGCAGGGTAGGTCTGTAAAAAGAGTGTTGCACTCAGCAGAGGCTTCCTTATTCTAGTTTCTCTGAAATAGGCGTTTCTCCTTACAGCCACTTCTTCAAATGTGTCCTGTTCCTTAACAGAAACTTCCCTTCTGCTGGTTTCTATGCCACGGACACCGCTCTATGTGCCCCATTTTGTAATTTTATCCGATTTCTTAACAGAAACTTCCCTTTTATTGTTTTTTATGCTAGGGGTATCATCCCTTTTAACCCATCTTGTAAGTAAGTTACCTATGCTATTCTTACATGAGCTTTATCGTCTATCAAATGGAATCTTCCATCTATCCCAAGTGACTCTAGTAACATCTCCAGATATACAAGAATAACTAGATTATTTATTAACACTTCTGCTAATTTTTCACCCCTCACAATTTTCTTCTTTAATTGGGAATGCTTTACACAAACACCATATTTTACCCTGCACATCAATTTTTACCTTTTGAACACTTGTTTGTATCCAGACTGCCTGGATAAAAACCTCACTACCACTTTTTTCTGAAGTACTTTGCTTACTGTCTACTGCTGTCAATAATTTCACTGCAGTGAAGTCTCTTTTTCAGACAGCAAGAAACATGACTCTCACCTATCTCCTTAAAACTGCTTTTTCTCCTTAAAACGCTTTTATTTACAGTCACTAAACTGCTAATTTTGGGCGTTCCTTTCGGCCTTTTAAATACATGACCTCAGTTTTAAATTTACACTGTTCAAGCTTGTATACCCTCCATGTTAACTCATTCTTTAGCTGGAAGACTCAGATTTGCTTTACTACATAACAGGGGGTTACTATATACTTTGAATCCTTCAGCATTCTGCTTCTCTGTCTTAACACTGATTCAGATTTGCTGCTCTGAGAGATACATTTCCCTCGCTATACACATCTAACTTTTTAAAGTTTGAGTGTTTCTGGCAAGTACTCTTACTTTGGACTTATTTTTCAGTAACCTGTTTCAAAGTAGCTTCTCTCCCTGCCCTGCACTAACTGAATATAACCATTCCACTTAATTTTTCTTCCTTGGGTTGTCATTTCACTGCAAAGAGTAATCAAATAAAACTTATCAGATGTCTCCTTTTTCTTGGTGTATAGACTCCTCCTGCTTGGAGTTTGCTTTCAATTGCATTTTCTGATTTACACTAGCAAAAACAGACTCAAAGTACAACTGTGTAAGTTAACTTACCATAACAGTAGATGTTTGAATACATCACTATTGCAATAGTCCAAGCTATACGGGTTATATCCTGCCAAAGATAAGAGAGCTGGACAGCACCCAAAGCTTTAGCGTACTATCTACTTCCCTTAACTGCTGAAAGGGTCAAGGACCGCCATATAAAGTTAGTGGGTGGAGTACCAAACCTTTAGAATTTTCTTGCCTCAGAATAAAGGAGGCTAGAGCCTTGTCTTTTTAGATATATGCTAAGAAAAAGGGTAAATAAAAACACCCACAACCTGGCAAAAACATAATGCAAAAGAGGTGGGATGGAGAGTGGGTGTCTACTATAAGTGATCTGTTCAAATATGTAATATAAAAAAAAATTACTTATACGCAAGTGTACCATGTATATCATTAGATCACTGTTGCAAGTAGCCTTAGTTATTTGGTAGATTAACAGAGTTTATAAAGGGGCAGAGTCAAGGAACTCTTGGAGATTTGTCCTAGGAAAACCTGCTCTGGACCTTGAAAAAATTATCTCATTTATTGTATTTTGCAGCTGTATGCACAGAGGACCAAGTTGTTGCCTATAAAACACTTCTAGAGTCAACCCCTTTCCACAAAGCCACAGAAGAAATTCACACCCAAGTAAAATGGACCCTGACCTTGCCTGTAAGTAACACAGCATGGCAAGAATAGCAGAAAACAATAACGAGACTATTTGTAAATAGTCTATTTTGACACTGATTGTCCCCTTTTCTTACCTTCACATGAAATAAACAGTTGATCTAAACAACTGAAGGTTTTTAGTTCTGTCAATTTAGTATCCGAGTTGCCTGCTGACACCCAGACTATGTAAATTTCTTTCTCCCTTAAATAGCTTGCCTCAAAGTAAACTCTGAAACCACTTTAGACATAAATGAAGGATTTGATCTAAAAGTCACCCTATCCTTTAATAATCGAATAAAGTGAGTGAGGCAAGCATTGGAGGTGGCACTGTAAATATTTTGTAGTCTCTCCTAGCATTTGCTTTCTCTACTGTCCATGAAGACATGACACTGTGAGGATTGCTGAAACAAGATCAGTTGTACTCTCTGTGGAAGGAACTATCTACATGTAAATATGCATTTGATTGTATAATGAACTTGTTCTAGTTGTTACTGGTGGTATTTTGCTTTATTTTAATTATTTATCATGCATGAAATTCAGTGTCATTTTCTTCTTGATTACGTTTATCGGGGCATACTTGACAACATAAGCACACACGCATAAAAAATTAACAGAAGTTATTTCTGAAAAATCCTTGGTAGCAACTAATTACAAAGATAAAAGAGTTGCCATGTGTAACTACGTTGTTCGCCTTGCCAGTTAAGGTTTTTAATCTGTATTCATGCTTGAGCAAATGAAGTTGCTTAGCTGGAATGTACATGGCATTAATAACCCAGTGAAAAGAGACAGGGGATTATATGAAGCTAAAAGCTACAAATGCTTACTGGTTGCCCTTCAAGAAACTCATTTAACAAAATAAAACTCCAATCAACTACAAAACAGAGGTCTCAAACTGCTATCTAGTTCAGAGTATCCCCAGGAAAAACATAGAGAGATGGTGATTCAAGTGGGATATTCTAATCATTTTCAAATATTCAACAGTATTTCAGATACTCAGGGAAGATATACAGCACTTTAAGTCCTCACTGATGGCTTAGTAATCTTGGCAGAATTCATTTACCTGTCACCATCATTCAGTTTTGATCTCTATAAGAAAAGTATGAGAGAATCGGTCAATTTTGCTAAAGGTTTTTCAATATCTGTAGGTAAAATGCAGCAGACACCTGAGATGTTGACTCTGGGTCAAGAAAGAGCAGACTGTCAAAAGAACTCAGGCCTGTGAAAAACTATAATAGAGTAATGGGTTTGGTAACCTTAGAATAGCAAGTAATAAGAATGTGGACCCAGACTATACATGTTTATTCTGTTAAATACAAAACATGGTTCAGAATCAGTAACATATTTATGTTATCAAAACAACTCTACTCTTCTAAGAATCTGATCTGTGGCCACATTTTATCATCTGACCATTTTCCGATACTGCATACTTGCAAGAAACATTGTATAAGTACCAAGACATTGGCAATTCTCCTCTTTTATGCTGAAAGAGCCTAACTTTATCATATATACCAGAGAAACTTTTCAAAACAATATTGAGAAACAGACACGACAGACTCAGTTTCGACTGAGACCAGTGTAAACTATTATTTAAAGATAAAATACAAATCTATACAAAAGACTGGAAGGAGATAGGAAATGTAAAGAGAAATTGAATTTAAGAAATCTCCAGCAACATCAAAGTCTCAACTCAACATCAGGCAGATTGACTTTAATGCAGCCAAATGGGATATACATTACCTACACTCAAAATCAGCATTTCAGATGGAAGCATACCTTTTTATTTGCAACTCCAAAACAACCTTAAACACCAGTTAGCTTATCTCAAGCAACAAAAATTAGAAAGGATGGCAGCATAAATATGATCATTAGACTCAGGGCAATAGACAGAAATCCTCTAGATATAATCAACACCTATAAAAAATATTACAGCATACTGTATAAAGCAGATGATGCAATCCCAGATATGAAACACCAAATAAATAATTTTTGGAAGGGCTACCGTTAACCCAGATAAATAAACATCAGAGTGATGCTCTACTTCAAACAATAACTCAGAGTTTTGACTTGCAAAAATAGCCCAGAAATCAGATAAGCCTCCTTAATCAGATGGAATCCCAGTAGAGGTCTTGACTCTGTTAAAAGATGAAGTAACCCTAGGATTACTTGATTTGATGAACATATTGAAAAGAATGGACCCCCTATATCTTGGAAATGGACACTTATTTTAGACATACCAAAACAAGGTAAAGACTCACTCTCTCCCACTCTTTATCTTCCAACCTCAGTGTTAAATTAGAAGTTATGTACATACCATAACGTTCCATGTTAGTTGTCTTCTCTCGCCTTCTTTCTTGCTGGATGGGTTCGGAGCCGATCCTCGGCTCCGACTCGGCACTTGCTAAGCTCGAGAACTCATTTTACCAGCTCGAGGCAACCCTATATCCCATGATGCAAGGCGTGACTACCTCAGATCTCGTTTGGTAGCTAGAAGAAAACCCTGCCAAAAACACTTCTTCCCAAGGAAGAAGATTACTAAATGTAGGAGAAACTAGGCCAATAGCCACTAACAATAATGACTCTTCCTACTGGGAACTCTTGGAAAGAGTGACAACACCCCCAACAAAAGGAAGGTACAACCTCAAGATCAGTCCAGGCCAGGGGGAAGGAGGGAGGGACGCAAGAAAGAAGGCGAGAAAAGACAACTAACATGGAACGTTATGGTATGTACATATCTTCTAAATGTTAAGTTGTCAAACTTGCCTTCATTCTTGCTGGATGGGACCGCGTCCCTAGCACCTCTATCCTGGGTGGCTCAATGGAACAGACTCTTGAGAACTGTGGAACCAAACCTAGCCCTGTCCCTGGAGGCCAAGTCCAATTTGTAATGAGAGATAAAGGTGTGAGGAGTGGCCCAAGTGGCTGCTGCACAAATGGTGTCAATAGGTAGCCTATCCTGAAAGGCTGTGGATGTGGACAGGCTCCTGGTAGAATGTGCTTTTGGTTTTGAGGATAGTTGCTTGCCTCTAAGATGATAAACATAAGAAATGATAGAAGACAGCCATCTGGATAAGGTCACTTTAGAGATTGAGAGACCTTTTCTGTTCTCTGCATAAGAAAGGAATAGTTGATCAGATTTTCTGAATTGTTTAGTTCTGTCCAAATAATATCTGAGCTGACGAAAGCAATGAAGTTTTTGTTGAGCTTTGTCTGAATAATTAGGGAAAAAAACTGGCAAATCAATAGATTGGTTAAGATTCGTCTGGGAAGCAACTTTGGGCAAAAAGGATGGATTAGTTCTTAAAGATACCCTATCTTTGTGAAAAATCAAGTAAGGGGAACGGACACAGAGGGCCTGAAGTTCAGAAACCCTTCTAGCTGAAGTAACAGCAACCAAGAAAATTGTTTTCCAGGAAAGAAACTTTAAGGAGCATGTAGCAGCTGGTTTGAAGGGGGGTAGAATCAAGGATGCCAGCATTAAATTCAAATCCCATTGCGGAGGAGGATCTCTGATTGGAGGCTTCAGGAGAAATATACCTCTCAGAAAGGCTTTGCAAAGCTTGTGGGACATTATGCTTTGATCCGCTAAACCAACATGAAAATTAGAGATTGCTGCCAATTGGACTTTAACTGTAGAGGACGAAGACCCCGATTGAAAAATCTCTGCTAAGAAGTCCAAAACTGAATGCAGTGGAGCAGTAAAGGGATCTATGTGTTTAGACTTTGCCCAGAAAGAAAAACGTTTCCACTTACTAGCATAAATCTTTCTGGTGAAGGACTTTAGAGAAGCTACTATGATGTTCCTAACGGGGTTAGAGATCATAGGAAGCCTGGCTAAGGAAGGAAGTGGAGCAACCAAGCAGTGAGGTTGAGAGAATGAATGGCCCGGTGCGGTTGACCCGACTGGTGGGTCAGAAGATCTGGAACTGGGTCCAGATGCCAAGGCTGCGCCAGGAGATGACGATGCAGGGACGGAAACCAAATTTGTCGAGGCCAGTAAGGGGCAATGAGGATCAATTTGGCTCTCAATATGGTAGCTTTCTGAATAACTTGTGGTATCAGTGGAAATGGAGGAAAAGCATACAGAAGTCCCCGGGACCAATCCTGGGTTAGAGAGTCTCTCGGGGAATGGCCTGGTAGAGGAAAGAGGGTGAAGAAGTCCGGGCATTTGCTGTTTTGGGGTGTAGCAAAAAGGTTGCAGGAAGGGAAGCCCCACTTCTGAAAAATCTCGTCCACTATCGATTGCTTGAGAGACCACTCGTGTGGCATGAGAATAGCTCTGCTCAGTCTGTCCGCTAAGAGGTTGGATCTCCCGGGGATATGCGTTGCTATCAGAAACCGATGAGAGGAGATTGCCCATTGCCAAAGCCTGAGAGCTTCTCGACACAGTGGGTAGGACTTGGTCCCGCCCTGCTTGTTGATGTACCAGACTACTGACATGTTGTCCGTCTGAACTGCAATAGTCCCTAAGGGAAGAAAGTCGCTGAGGGCTTGCAACGTTAAAAGCACTGCTCTCATCTCTAGGACATTTATGTGCAGATGGTATTCTATGGGTTGCCAAGTCCCATGGACCATCCTGCCCTGATAATGCCCCCCCCCATCCGATCAGAGAGGCATCTGAAGTGACTGTGGCAACTGGAACTGGGGGAACAAACAGTCGGCCCTGATGGAGCAGAGGAGAAGACATCCACCAGGTTAGATGACTCTTGCACGACTGCGTGACAAAAATCTCGTGACTCATGGGGAGCTACTGGAATGACCATTGAGCGAACAACATCCACTGCAGGAGACGCATGTGGAAGCGGGCTAATGGCAGTAGAACAATGGCCGCAGCCATAAGACCAAGAATCTTCAGGACAAATTTGGCTCTGATCTTCTTGCTGAATAATATGATCCGAACATACTTCTGAATGTCCAGAATTCTTTGTTTTGTGAGTCTGGCTGACATACTGACAGTGTTTATCTCTGCGCCTATAAAGGTAATAGATTGGCAAGGTGACAGAGAAGATTTTTCGAAGTTTATTGAAATCCCCAATTGTTTGCAGGTTTGCAGAGTGTAGTCTCTGGCCTTGAGAAGTTGATGCCTGGTGGTGGTGGAGAGGAGCCAGTCGTCTAGATACGGAAACACCTGGAATCCTTGACATCTCAGATGAGCCGTAACCACTGCCATACATTTAGTAAACACTCTGGGGGCTGTAGTGAGGCCAAAGGGCAGGGCTCTGAATTGAAAATGACTGGACCCCAGTCGAAAGCGGAGAAACCTTCTGGAGCGCCTGTGAATCTTTATATGATAGTACGCATCCTGAAGGTCTATTGAGCACATCCAGTTGTCCTTGCCCAAAAAGGGTAGAATGGACTGAAGCGTGACCATCCGGAACCTTACCTTCTTGACAAACTTGTTTAGTTTGCTGAGGTCTAAAATTGGTCTCCAATATCCTGTCCTTTTGGGGACCAAAAAGAATCTTGAGTAGATGCCGGATCCTACTTGGTCTGCTGGCACTATTTGGACGGCTCTTTTTGCTAGGAGCTTTGATACCTCCCTGCTTTGCCAATTCCCTTAGACCGGGTGAGACGTCTGGAAGGGATTGATGAGGAACGGGATACCTCTCGAAAGGGATATTGTAGCCCTCGGATATGATCGACTGTACCCATTTGTCTTGAGAGAGGGAACGCCAGGCTATTGGGTACAGCGACAATCTTCCCCCGACTGCCTCCAAGGGTGGGCAGTCGGGCAACACCTCAGGGATGCTGGAAGGGCTTATCAGAGAGAGTCTCCCTGTTACCCTGATTCTGCGGACCCCCTCTGCCCTTAGGGCGGCACCTATTATTATTACCCCCTCTGCCTCTGGGGGTAAACTGACCACGTGTGTCCGGCGTGACTCCTTGAGATTTACGGAACCACATTTTCCCTCCCTTTTGACCCTTTGGATAGGGTCTTGAAGGGGTGGAGAAATGGACTCCTATGGCAGAAAGGGTCTTGCCGTCTTGTTCACACCTGGTCAACGTATCCTTCACCTGAGGCCCGAACAAAGCCGAACCGTCAA
The DNA here is from genome assembly GCF_019279795.1 of Protopterus annectens. NCBI lineage: Eukaryota > Metazoa > Chordata > Ceratodontiformes > Protopteridae > Protopterus > Protopterus annectens. Next base: position 949,142,464 of record NC_056732.1, read on the forward strand.
AGGGGGTACTGGTGAAGGACGCCTTAAAAGGGTCTGCAAAATTACAAAGCCGCATCCAGGCCTGACGCCTAAGTGCCACTCCTGTGCCTGCGGCCCTACTCGCTCCATTGGCTGCATAAGAAATGAGCCGCATGGAGGAGTTAGTCAAAGAATTGAGGATTCCTAGCTGTGAGGCAATCTTTTCCTGAGCCCCAGTGGCCGAAGGATCCTGAACCACTTCACCTAGTTTGTTGAGAATGTCTCTCTGAAGTCTGGTAAAGTGACAAAGGCAGTTCAGCGAACGCATAGCAAAGGTCGCTGAAGAAAACATCCGCTTGCCGTACCTATCCATGGTCCTAGAATCCTTATTAGGAGGATGGACAGGCACAGAAGGATCAGCAAGTTCCTTCTTGGTGGCCGCCGCCACCACCATAGCATCAACAGGGACGCCCTTAGAAAGAAACTGTTTGTCTGCAGGGGCTGTAATGAATTTGGAGGGCCTCCTAGGAACTGGTTCCACAGAATCCGGGGCTGCCCACGCCTTCCGAGCCACTACTTGCATGAGTGGGTCGAAAGGTGGAGACACCCAGGAGGTGGAGGGTCGAGATCCAAAAGCCTCCAGGTATACCGACTCATCCTCGGAGGGGTCAATAGAAGGCCAGTTCCCCCTCTGCTTAAGGAGTTCCAGGATGTCTGAAAAGGAGCCATCCTCAGAGGGGGCCGTGGGGAGCCCTCCGACTCATCTAAGTCGGTATCTGATGTAGTAGACTCAGGGGAGTCTGTGTGCTTCCTCTACACGTCCTCTTACGCGGGGGTTCTGCTGCAGAATCAGGAGAAACCTTGGAAGAGGAAGTTCTTCCCAATGGGGAAACCTGGGGCGATGGATCTCTGGGTCTGGGAGCAAGAGACTGGCAAGAGACATCAACAGGCACCGAAGATGGAGGAGCTATAGGAATAGACCGTTGACCTAGCTCAGGGGCTAGAACACTCCTCATCACCTCGAAGGCTCCCCTCCCAGGGAGGCCAGAAGAATCCCGCTCCGAAGAAACAGGAATCCCCGGCCCCACCGAAAGAGAAGGCTCTGAAGCCGATGTTGGTGCCGAACTCACCAATGCCGAAGCTCCAAGAGGGAGAGCAGGGTCGGACAAGGGTCCGATGCCACTCGCCCCCTCGGAGCCGACAAGGGAGACTCGACGACCGGATCCCTCCAAAGAAGGTCTCATGGAGGAGATCGGAGCCGAAGACGTTGGAGCCGAAAGGGGAAGTATCGGCTCCGGCGCACCCACGGTCACCGTTCCGAGAAGCTCCGGCTCCGAACTCTGAAGGAGAGTCGGAGGAGGAAGTTCAGGGGGATGAGAAATAGCAGACGTCTGTTGAGACGGGCTATGGAGCATTTGGGCTAGTGCCTGTGACTTTAACAGTCTGCTTACCACCCTCTCTAAATCGTGGTCTGACAGCCTGGAAGATCTTGAAGATCGGCTCCGATGGCTCCACTCCGACAAAAGAGGAGATCCCGGGCGAGCAGATCGACTCCAGGGAAGGAGACCGAGATCTCTTCCTGGACGGAGCCATCGGAGCCGACGACCCCTCGGCTCCAGATGGAGCCGAAGACTTATCGGCTCCAATACTGGATAAAGACACGTCGGCTCCAGCCGGAGCCGACAAAGTAATGGGTATTTGTGTATCGGAGCCAGACGGAGCCGACACTACACCCTCCAAAGTGGAAAGATCGGCTCCAGCCGGAGCCGATCTCGACTCCGAAGGAGTCGGAGCCACAGCCGAAGGCTTGGAAACTACAGTCTGGGCCTTAGATGGCTTAGAGGGCTTAACCGACCCAGCCTTGGTCGGAGAACCCTCTGGCTTTAACAAGCCACGAAGAATCAGTTTGTTTCTTTGTTCCTGCAGGACTCTCTGGCTAAAGGAGTGACAAATGGCACAGGAGTCCCGCAGGTGTAAAGGCCCCAGGCAGTACACACAAGAAGTGTGACCGTCTGTCAGAGACATTTTCTGACAGCACGAGTCACACTTCTTGAAGCCTGAGACCTTCACTTCTTTAGACATAATTATGTCCAAAAATACACAGACACACAACAGTCACACAGTTAACCCACAAAAAACACTCAACACTAACCTGACAGGAATTAACTGAGAGGGAGGCTTAAGGCCTGAAGAAAGGAAATAAATCCTAACGTAAAAGAAGGGGAATATAGGGTAGGAGATTATCTATAAGTATAAAACTATACCAAATAAATGACAAATAGGAGATAAGGGAGAAAAAACCCTGACTAATCTTATACAAATTGAAGCTTTACCTGAGCTGGTAAAAGGGAGACCTCTTCGCGAAGCGGCAAACGAGATCAGAGGTAGTCACGCCTTGCATCATGGGATATAGGGTTGCCTCGAGCTGGTAAAATGAGTTCTCGAGCTTAGCAAGTGCCGAGTCAGAGCCAAGGATCGGCTCCGAACCCATCCAGCAAGAATGAAGGCGAGTTTGACAACTTAACATCTATGATTATAAAATTTTTAAGTGGATTTTAGCTAAAATATTGGTAGCAAGCCTGCTAAACCTTATTCATCCAGACTAGTATGGTTTTATGCTGGTCAGGAGAAACAATGATAATAAAATCCAAACTAAATGAATCCTACATTGAGCTCAAACCTTGGGTAACCCCTTACTTTTAATTAGTTTAGATGACAAAAAGGTATTCATACAATTATCTGGGAATTTTTATTTATAGTTCTTATTAAGTGGATTTTTCCAAAGATTTATTTAAGATTTTAGAACTTATGTATACAGGAGTTACAGCACAAGTGTTAAAATTTAGGTTAGACTATCATGACCATCTCCCTTGAACAAGAACTTGCCAGGGCTGTCCCCTTTCGCCTCTGCTTTTTGCAATATACTGTGAATCTTCAGTGGAAAAGAGGAGTTCCGCTGAAATACTGGACTGGTCTTTGAATCATCTGCAGCAGAAACTGTCCTTATTAGCGGACGATGGTTTAGTTACTTAATCGAGAAGAGAACATTTCAAAACTTATTATCTTGAATAACTATATTAAAGTTTCAGGTTACAAGACTAACAAGTCTAAAGCAGCTGCAGTGTATTATATCCTTTCACAACCTCTTATAACCCTGCTCCCTTTCCCTCAGTGAACAGATAAATTTAAAATATCTGGGACACTAGTTTACTGGTTCCAGGTGAGCATACAGAACTCTTCTCTCATTCCTTCTCACAGGATAGTGTAACGTTTCTGGAATGCCTTCTGGAAATATCCCTCATGAGGTCTTTTCTTCTCGGGACAAAGTAGATCTTTACAAGGAACACTTTCTGATCTCTCAGCAAGGGAATATCTCAGGATTGTGGGTTTTATGGCCTCTACAATTCACATGATTCCTCTGACCAAACTTCACATGATAAAAATGCAATGGTTCCTCAGATGTGATTGGACCAACGCCAGCACCCCCTTTCATTTCAGATCACAGTGCTGGGGTTTGTCAAAAAGCAGTTATATTGGTGGATGAAAAATGAAGTTATGTACTTACCATAACGTTCCATGTGAGTTGTTCATCTCGCCTTCATTCTTACACATGGGTTCGGAGCTGATCCATTGGTTCCGAGTCGGCCACTTTACTAGCTGAAGATCTCAGAGTAACTCGAGGCCAGGTCCCTATCCCATGATGCTCTCTGTCCTACCTCAGATCTAGTTTGCTGAACCCAGCATGAACAAATATAACTCAATAAATACTCCAACTGGAGTAAGAAGTCCCAGAACAAGACCACCAGACCCCAAGTCTACTTGTTCTTTGAGACCCTGGAGGGGGAAGGCGGGTGGGAATGTAAGAATGAAGGCGAGATGAACAACTCACATGGAACAATTCACATGGAACGTTATGGTAAGTACATAACTTCTTTATGTGAAGTTGTTCAATCTCGCCATTCATTCTTACACATGGGTTGCGTCCCAAGCACCCTAATCCTGGGTGGCTCAAGGGAGTATATTCCTGAGGACAGTGGAACCAAAGTAAGCCCTGTCCCTGGAGGCCCTGTCCACTTTGTAATGAGTGATAAAGGTATGTGGCTTAGACCAAGTGGCAGCTGTACATATAGTGTCCAAAGGCAATTGAGCCGCATAAACAAAAGAAGTGAAAACAGCCCTAGAGGAGTGCGCCTTCAAACCATGCTCTAATGTTTGGTTTGCTGAAGAGTATATAAATTTAATGCAGTTAACCATTTGGAAAGGGTAATTTTTAGTGTCAGCATGAGATACAAAGAGTTGGTCAGATCTTCAGCATTCCTTTGTCCTGTCCAAATAAAATCTCAATTGTTTATGGACATCAAGTTTATGCAACATGTACTCCAACTTATTAGAATGATTACTGAAAAAGGATGGAAGTTCGATAGTTTGATTCAGGTTAGTCGCGGAACACACCTTTGGAAGGAATGAAGGGTTAGACTTCAGTGATACTCTGTCTGGATAGAACACCAAATATGGGCGTTTGACAGAAAGGGATTGATGCTCAGATACCCTACGTGCTGAAATAATGGCCACCAAGAGAATAGTTTTCCAAGAAAGAAACTTCAACTAGCAGGATGATGCAGGCTCAAAGGGGTGGAAGAATAATACGTGACAACACAAAATTTAGATTCCAGAGAGTAAAGGGGTGTTTAACAGGAGGCCTAAGATAAATGGTACCCTACATAATCTGTGAGAGACATCAAATTAGAACCTTCAGCTCCGAGGTGAAAATTCAAATTACAGCCAATTGAACTCTAATGGTGGCAGCTACAGAACCTTCATGAAAAAGCTTACACAGGAATTCCAGGATACTGGCAATTGGAGCAACATAAGGATCAATGTTATTTTGGGAGGCCCAAAAGACACACCACTTCCATTTACTAGCATACAACTTTCTGGTGGAAGTCTTATGCGAAGATACAAGAATGTGCTGTACCTCTGAAGAAAAATCATGTGACCTGGCTAGGTTGGGAATCAGAGCAGCTAAGCTGTCAGTTTGAAGGAACAAAGGGAGGGATGGAGGGCCCCTGACAAATGTGTAAGCAGGTCTGGAACTGGGTCCAGAATCCAAGGTTCCTCCAGCTGATAGAGTCGGAGAAAGGGGAAACAAATCTGACGAGGCCAAAAGGAGCTATTAAGATTACAGTCCTTCCCAGGCCTTTGGCTTTCTGCAAGAATTTCGGAATCAGGGGTATAGATGGGAAGGCATACAGGAGTCTCAGGGGCCAATCATGTACAAGTAAATCCCTGGGCTGTCCCCCAGAGTGGGAACAACAGGCCAAAGTAGCTTCTGCATTTGGTGTTCACAGGGGATGGAAACAGGTTGCAGTAAGGCTGGCCCTATCTGCGGAAAATCATCTCCGCAACTTCATCTTTGAGAGACCACTCGTGCGGTAACAGAATGGCTCTGCTCAATTTGTCCGCTATCACGTTAGATTTCTCCGGGATATGTGTTGCTATCAGAAAGCGCCCGGTGGATACCACCCACTGCCAAATTCTCAAGGACTCTCGACACAGGGGGTAAGACTTGGATCCCCCTTGCTTGTTGATGTACCAGACCACAAACATGTTGTCCATCTGTATTGCAATCGTCCCTAGAGGCAGAGAGTCATGGAAGTGCTGCAATGCCAAAAGCACTGCTCTCAGCTCCAGAACATTGATATGCAACTGTGACTCTGTCTCCAACCAGGTGCCTTGGGTTGTTCTTCCCTGAAAACAAAAACCCACCCTATCAGAGAAGCGTCCGTGGTCACCGTGGCTGATGGCTGGGGAGAAACAAATGGTCGACCCACTGTAACTTGTTGGCTGGTCAACCACCAGAGAAGATCCTTCTTGCAAGAGTCCGTAATCATGATTAAGAATGACATCGGAAGTTGTTGGTAAGACCACTAGGTGAAGAGTAACCAATGAAGAATCCTCATGTGCATACGTCCCAGAGGAACTGCTATAAGCGTAGCTGCCATGGTACCTAGCAACTTCAGTATTTGATGGGCTGGTACTTTTCTTTTCTGCAAAATGTCCGAGTCCTGGTTTCAGAGGGTGGTTATTCTGTCCAGGGGCAATTTTACTGTGGCGGTGGTGGTGTCTAGCTCTGCTGCGATAAAGGAGATACACTGCGAAGGTAAAAATGCAGACTTTTCGAAATTGATAGTGATGCCTAACTTAGAGCAGAGATTGAGAGTGTGATCACTGGACAGAATTAGTTGATGCCTGGAGGCGGCAGTAAGGAGCCAGTCATCCAGATATGGAAACACTCGGAATCCTAGATGCCTCACGTTAGCCATAACTACTGCCATGCATTTGGTAAACACTCTGGGGGCTGTTGTGAGTCCAAAGGGCAGTGCTTGGAATTGGTAGTGACTGGCTCCCAGTTGGAAACGCAGATGATCTCTGGATGGCCTGGCCATTTTGATATGGTAGCATGCATCCTTGAGATCTATTGAGCACATCCAATCGCCCACTCTGAGGAATGGGAGAATAGACTGAAGCATGACCATCCAGAAATACTACTTCTTTACAAATGTGTTGAGTCTGCTGAGATCCAAGATGGGCCTCCAGTCCCCTGTCTTCATTGGAACTAAAAAGAATCTGGAGTAAGTTCCGGATCCTATCTGGTCAGCTGGGACTGGCTGGATGACTCTTTTTTCCTGCAGCCTCTGGATTTCTATGGCTGCTTGATCACTGAGACTGGGTGGAACATCTGGGATTTTTTTCTGGACAGGTGGGTTTTCTAAGAAAGGAATGATGTAACCTCTGGTAATGATGCTTTGTACCCAAGAATCTGTTGTAATTCCTAGCCAGGCATCCGGATACAAAGCCAAGTGACCCCCGACCGCCTCCAGAGTAGGACAGTTGGGCCTCCTTTCAGGAGCACTGATAGGGCTTATCAAAGAATTGATCCCTGTCGGCCTGGTCCTGTGGATCCCCTCTGCTGCCGGGGCGGCGTCTTCCATTATTACCCCCGCCTCTGCCCCTGGAGGGGGGTTCACTATGTGTGTTCCGGAAAGCTCCTTGGGACGGCAGATAGTCTTTCCCTCTTGCTCACACCTAGTGAGAGTCTCCTTGACTTTGGGCTCAAAAAGAGAAGAGCCATCGAATGGGGTGTTGACAAAGGTAGTCTTGAAGGCTTCCGCAAAGGAGCATAAGCGCATTCAGGACCGTCTCTGAAGAGCTATTGCTGAACCCGTTGCCCGACTCGAACCATCGGCTGCATAGGAAATGAGCCGCATGGATGAGTTCACTATGGAGTTAAGTGTATTAAGCTAGGCTGTCACTGTCTCTGAGACAGCTCCATCTGTACTACTCTGAAGAGTATCTCCGAGCTCTTTTAGGAAATGTCTTTCAAGATGGGTAAAATGAGTCAAGTAGTTAAGCGATTGCATAGCAAAGGTCACAGAACTAAAGATGCATTTCCCATATCTGTCCATCGTCCTGGAATCCCTATTAGGAGGATGGACAGTAGAAGAGGTTTCTGACATCTCTTTCTTGGTGGTCACCGCCACCACCATGGCATAAACCGGGACACCCTTAGTGAGGAACATCTTGTCTTGGGGGGAGGTGATAAACTTGCTGGGCCTCCGAAGGACCAGTTCCATAGTATCAGGAGACTCCCACACCCTTTGAGCAACCAATTCCATTAGCTCATCGAAGGGCGGAGTCACCCAGGAGGTGGAAGGTTGAGACCCAAAGGCCTTCAGGAGCACCGACTCATCCTCAGTAGGGCTAATGGACTGCCAGTCCCCCTCTGCTTAAGGAATTCCAGGATATCAGAAAAGGAGATATCCTCCGAGGGGGACTGTGGGGACCCTTCCAATTCCTCTAAGTCGGTGTCTGATGTCAAAGACTCCTGCACAAAACCAAAATGCCTCCTCTTACAAAGTCTCTTCCTGGGAACCTCATCAGTGGGAGCTTCTGGTGAGGTCTCATTAGAGCAAGGGTCACCCGATGGGGTTAACTGAGGCTCCGGGTCTTAATGCTTCACAGGGACCTGAGATGTAGAGACAGACAGTGGCACTTTAGGGGAGGAGGAGGAGGGACCTGACGAAGTGTGTGTCTTGGATGACATAATCCTCCTCATAGCATCGAAGGCACCACTGCTCCGACCCGAGGAAGCCACTGGTTCCAAAGAAGATGGCAACTTCTCCGTCACAGAGGCAGTGGGCTCCAAACCAGGGGACGGAGTCGAGCTCATCCGCGCCGAAGCCCCGAGAGAAAGGGTCGGAACTGATGCATCGGTTCGACTCCCCCCCCCCCCCGAACCGACCAGAGTGTGTCGGCTCCCAGACTCTTCAAATGAAACCAAAGAAGTCAGGGTTGACAGAGCCGATGGCACTGGAACATGCCTCGGCTCCGAAGGCTCCACAACCATCAGATCCTCCTCCCCTGGCTCCAAAGGCTCTGCTTGGCTCGGAGGAGGAGTAGTCACAGAAAGTGGGATGGTCTTAAGACTCCAAAACCGGTTGGGTCGAGGCCGATAACAATTTAGCCAGTGCCGGGTTCTCGAGAAGCCTCTGCACCACCCGGTCCACATCCACATCAGAGAGGGTCCTCAAAGAACGAGTCGAAGGAACCGAAGACAACACAGATTGAAGGATAGGCAACCTCAAGATTTCGGAGACCGGCTCCGCGAAACTTGTTCGGTGCATGGCTCCGAAGACTGCGGAGCCGGCAACCGCACCTTCACGGTAAGGCTTGGAGCCGATGACGTGGGCTCCAGGGAAGCCTTAAAAGACTTCGACCCCTTCGATGACTTGGAGGTCTCGTCAGCAAATCTGGCTTCAATAAGCCTCTATCCACCAGCTTCCTTTGTCTCTCAAGTAAAACCCTACTACAGAAGGAATGGCAGATAGAGCAATCCTCCTGGAGGTGAACAGGCCCCAAACAATAAACGCAATTCACATGGGCATCCGTGAGAGACATCTGCCCACATTTTGGACACTTTTAAAAACCAGATTTTTGTTTCTCCTTATGGTCAGACATATGAACACCACCAAAGTAAACACTATTGAAGAGAACAAGGTTACTGAATAACCAATCACACACACAAAACACTGCAAACACTAATTACTAGAAGCAATTCTAAGTTGTCAGATCCCTGAACAACTGTCAACCTAATCACAAGATAGAATGTGTGTGTGTGTATATATATATACATACATTATATATATATATATATATATATATATATACAAAAACTAAGCACACTACTATCTAATAACAATATAACACATTATTAACATATATAAGCGGGATAGGGATTAAACTAAAGAACGACCAAAGGCCTAAGAGCAACCCCTCTGAAAAGGACGAAACTTGTCAAACTTTAAATAAAGAAAGGCAAAGGCTAACTAGCCCAAAAAGCAGTACAACTGTAAAAATTTAGATTACTCCAACTATAATCAGAATATTGCAAAAAAAGAGGAAAATGTATAATAAACTGGCCCAAGCTTTTCTCCGATGACCTCCGATCTGTTGCAATGGCAAACTAAATCTGAGGTAGGACAGAGAGCATCATGGGATAGGGACCTGGCCTCGAGCTACTTTGGATTTTTGTATTCCAGGACTTCAGCTAGTAATAACTGACAGCACCACAGTTATGTGGTACATAAACTGGGAAGAAGACCATACCCCCTTTACAAAGCAGCTAATGTAGCCTGGGACTTTGCAGTTCATTACAACCTTTCCCTCCAGGCTACTTACATCTCGTCAGAGCAAAACATTACTCCAAGCAAGGTTAGCAGGACCAGGACAGACCCTCATGAATGGAAATAAACTCAGGGTCTTCCAGGAATTGATTTAACTGTGGGGAACTCCTCAAACTAATCTGTATGCCTCTATTCACAAAAATCAGTTAAAGAAATTTTGTTTCAGAATTACTTGCAAACGGGCTTGAAAGACACACATATCTCATTCCCATCGATGGGAAAGTTCCTATACACCTTCCCATCCTTTTCACTGATATCCAATGGCACTGTAAAGATTCAAAAAGATGCCCCACAGATAATATTGTAATGACTCCTTTTTGACAAAAGCAACAGTGGTCCTTCCCTTCTTTTGAAAATGGCGAAGGATAACTACCACAAACTTTCTTCTAGAATGGACTTACTTACGTAAGATAGGGATTGTTTGATACACCCCAAACTGGAACTTCTTCAACTAACTGCCTGGATGATAGAGTTTTAATAACTTTTAGGTACCTTTTTGTGGATGCACAGCAGCTATTTAAGGAGGCTAGGAAACCCGCGACTAGAAAATCATATATGGGTAACTGGAAGAGATTTTCTAGTTGGTGCAAACTAAGAACCTGGACCCTTTTAAGGCCAAGATACCTCTCATTCTACAACATTTGTGAGTCATTACCCTCTGGTCTTTCTTACTCTTCTATCAAGATTCACCTCTCAGCCATTTCTACTTGCCTGCCCATACATCCTCCCTTTCTAACCAGCCTGAAGTCAAAAACTTTTTGAGACAGGCTCTGCATATTTGTCCACATAGAAGACAGGTGGCTCCTACTTGGTATCCCGCTTTTGTTCAAGAAAGTCTTACATTTTTTCCCTTTGAACAAGTTCAGCAGGCTGAACAGAAGTTCTTAACTTGGAAAACAGTGTTACTCATTGCTCTGACTTCTGCAAAATGTGCATCCCAGTTACAAGCTCTTACGGTGCGTCAATATTGTCTAATTTTTTTTATAAGGTGAGAACATTTTTTAAGTTTAATTCCTTGTTTGCTTTATGTATGTATATAATTTTTTAAGAAATGAAGTATCACCGACAATGAAGAGAAAGCATAAATTAAGTAAAAATTAATAGAGAGTAAACATATATAGTTACAGAAGTTTTGCATAGTGTAAGCTACACTAGCATACATAAGCCTATATAAAATTTATAACAAATTTACAAAAAACATAACATCTAAACAGTGCAAGCAATGTTATACACTCTGCTTTCAAGACAGGGGACAGTATACTTGAGATGCCATATGTATACCTTGTCACAAACCTTAGATAGCTGAAAAACATGCATATTTCTTAAGTCAGACTTCTGAGTAAAATCTGCTGCTCGATTTTCTTAATTCATTGTTGTTGTCATTAAATTAATTATCTCTTTTACAACTGGGGAGGTGGGGGTGGGTCAAGATTTTTCCATTTTTTAGTAATAGTTATTTTTTCATCACTAGTATAAGTAAAGAGAACAGCTGTCTTGCTGATTCTGTCTTGCTATAATCCTCTAAGGATCCTAAAAATAGGTTTCTTGATTTACATTTACGGATTATCCAAAAATATCTTTGATCAGGATTTGGGTCTTATCGTGAAAATAACTGTCAGCTTGTCCCACTGTCAAAAATATGTGGTTCTGGCCTCCTAGTAATTTTGTGCCACACCTCCACCATTGAGTGTTAGCAAGTCCATAAAGCCAGCCTAACCTTTCAGTGTGTAGGAAAATTTATATAAGCATTTCTATACAAACATTTTAAACCTTCTTAGTTTTGTAGGACACCTCAAATACTTCAAAACTACCTTCCATTTGATTTTGGAGAGCTCTTTACATAATATTATTTCCAAATCCTGCCTCACTCTGTCCATCACTGGGTTACGTATTGAACCCAATAACTTATAGGAGTGCCAAATTAGCCCCTTATCATTTAAGTGGCCATGTAAGACTTCTATTAGTAAACAACCGTATTTGCTTTTCAGGGATTTGTCTCCCTAAGTTCAGTTTGTATTTTTAACATATTGCTGCAGTCTCGAGAATAGGAATTTTAGATTTGGTGGAAGATTATAAACAGCCTTGCCAGTCTTCCAAGCAATGACTGTACCTTTATCTAATAATGTCTACCAGTAGTGGATATCATTTTGCTTTTTCTTCTATTGCCAGAAGAAAGACTGATTTTTAATATTGCCTACTGTACCATCTATAGGGATGTGATTTAGAAAATCAAGACACAGATCTGTTATTTTTGAAATATCCTGTTTGTCTTTCCTTAAGATATCAAGCTGTGTTACATAATTCCCATCCCATTGTCCAGTGAAGTAAACTTTCCGCACATCTCTGTTCATATGCTCCCCTAAAGGTTAAGAGATCATCTCCTTCCAGATAGGTTTACAGGCTGGCAATTGTAATGTCAAGAATTCAAACAGACTGAAAAACCAATACCTAAAGAAGTCTGATATACCTAAACCTTCCTTACGTAGGATAAGCTTCTCTCAGGCTACCCATGCATCATGCTCCTCCCAAATCAAGGAGCAGATCATTTGACTCAATTTATTTAATATATTCTTAGTGGGGATGCCCAGTATGCCTTAGCTATACATAACAAATGAGGCAGTATAAAAACCTGAATTGCTTACACTTTCTGCTCAATATCTAGCATTAAATTATGCCATCTCCATCTAATAAGAAAACTTTTATAAGTATTATGCTTATCTGCCAAATTTAGTCACTATTTTGACAAGACCAGGAAGGAGGTCATTTACTCAGAACAGATTCCTGACATTTTGAGGATAAGTCAGTAACATTAGACAGTCATCTACATATGGGAAAATGTGAATATCTAGCACCTTGCAACAAACTATTATTGGTACTAGACACTTTGTAAACACCACTGAAGCTGCAGATAGTCCAAAGGGTAAGGCAAATAACTTTATAAAAGTCTTTGAGAATTGAAATGTGATAAGTATCTTTTAAATCTAGAGTTACCAAAAAAGCTTAGAGGTGAGATGGGGGGTAACAGAGACTGAATGGAAAGCATCTTGAACTTTGGGACTTCGATGTGAAGGCTTAAAAAATAAGGGTCTGGGAATGGTCTCCAAGTTCTTGATTTTTTTATATGGTACCACAAAAATTGCTGAATAAAATCATTACCCTCTCTGTTCTATGACCCGCAGAGAAAGCATTTGCACCAGGACTGAAGGAAATAAAGAAGTTTGGTTTGATGGATGAGGAGATATCCCCTAAAGAGGAAGGGAATCCAAAACCAAACCCAGGCCCCTATCTTTAATTTTCCATAAAACATCTTAAAATTGAAGACAAAAAGTGATTTAAAAACAGTGTTCCCCAAACAGGAAAACCTGACAAAAATGTACTTTTGTTAAATATATTTGACAATCACTAAAAGCATAATTCCTAGCTTAGTTTTCTACATAAAAAAGTAAACTCTTCCTCATAAATTTAGGTAAAATGGATTTTCCCAGAAGGGTACTTTATCTGCCTAGCTTAGGTGAAGAGCTAGCTGACCCATTGATCATTTAAAGCCTACAAACAGAACGTTTCAACTGCAAGAAAGTTCTGAAGGCTTGGCACCCTAATCACTGACTTTATATAGAGATCAATAGTTAGGGCACATGGAAGGTGTCCTAAAGCTTTGGATGCTGGCCAATTATCATATGTTTGTCAAAATATAACCCATATAGCTTAGGCTACTATAACAGTGACCTAATGATGAACTTCTCTGCATTATCCTACTTACTTTCACTTTCTACACTTACTATGTTCTGAAGGACATCACTCTTGGGCATTTATTTGGTCTTTATCCTCTCTTTTTCACTATTAACAGTTTGTATACATTTCTGTGCATGCGTCTGTCTTGTGCTGATATTTTCTGCAGTCCATATTATCACCTCTTACAGTTTTGGATTCAGAATTCCCCATTTCGTCTTCATTTCCTATACTGACAACCCTACAACTTTTATTTTCTGCTTTGTCATAGCTTAATAAGGATTTCAGTATGGTTCAACTCAAAGTTACTCTGACTCTCAGTGTACATTAATGTTCACTTTTTCTTATTCTCTTTATACTGTTCTCTCTTTTTCAAGGTGAATCAACACAACTCCCTCAATACCTCTTATTTTTCTAAGTTGCTTTACTACTGTATTCAGATGAATTCTTACCACCCTGTCTCTAACTTTCTCTTTTCTATGTATTTTTGAAAAAGGCATCTCGAAACATCCATTGTTTGCCTTTGCTCCTGGCTCATTACTTGTAATTACCTGCACTTTAGAGTCTACTAAAATGGGTTTAGTATTCTGGTCATGTATTTTACCTCCCTCCACAACTATAATAATGCAAGCTCTTTTAATGGTAAACTCATCTCTCAACACTTAAATGGTGCTTAGAATTCTTCTCTTCTGAGGCTTTTTGTTAATTTGACAGAAAGCATGGATGTTTGCCCAGGTTGTACTTCTACTTACTAAGTTTACTTCATTAGAATGCACTCTGTTAGTTAGAAAGCCCCTCTTTTCAGTACTTGTCTCTTACAATACCCTCAAGATGCAGTGATTCCTCTGCCTTTTAACACTATGAGGCTGTAATAAGACTTTTATTATGTCCTAACCTATATTTTCACGCTATCTTTGACATAGTGTGTAAAATCTCTTATTTCCACTTGTTTTACTCTTGCATGCTGCTCTGTATTATCAGGCTGCAATATTTTACTATCAAACTGCCTTTATTCAACAGATTCTGCATTTGCATGCTGCTCTGTCTCAGCAAACTGTAACATCTTGTTGTGAAATAAAGAAGTCATGTACTTACAGTAAAGTTCCATCTGTGTTATCCATCTTCATTTATCCTTGACATATGGGACATATGGGTTCGGTTCCAAATATCGGAACAGAAGAGGCCGTTATTACAGCCCAGAAGAATCAAAAACTCTCAAGCTGAAGTCCTACCCAGAATGCTCCTCTCCAATCTACCTCAGATCGAGTTTGCAAATAGAAAATGACAGAAATTATAATCCTAATAACTCCTTTATAGAGACCATAATTGGTGTCACTTATGAAAAATAAAAGTATAACTAGGGCCATAATTCATTCCACCAAAAGGCCTGAATGGAGGGGTGATGAAGGGTGGGGAGTCGAGGATGAATGAAGATGGACAACACAGATGGAACATTATGATAAGCATATACTTCTTTATCCAATGTTGTCAATCTTCATTTATCCTCGACATATGGGACAGAGTCTCCAGCTACCTTAAGAGGATTCATGGAAGGATATTCCTGAGCACCACAGAACCAAATGACGCTCTTCCCTAGAGACCAAATCCAATTTGTAATGAGTAATAAAGGTATGTGGGGTAGCCCATGTTGCTGCTGCACAAATATCGTCCATGGAGGCCTTAGAATGAAAAACTGCTGATGTAGCTATAGCTCTAGTAGAATGTGCCCTAATAGGCCCAGGTAATTCAACCTTCCTCTTGTTTTATATGAAGGAGATACAATTCCTTAGCCATCTAAACAAGGTAACCTTGGAGACTGGCTTACCCAATCTAGTACTTGGAAATGAAACAGTTGGTCAGATTTTCTTATGTCTTTTGTTCTATGAAGATAGAAGCACGATTGTCTAGGAGCATCTAATAAATGCAAACAGTATTCGCCTTTGTTTGAGAAATTGGGAAAGAACACTGGTAAATTGATTGCCTGATAGATGTTCGTCTCTGACACCACTTTTGGTAAAAAGGAAGGGTTAGTTCTCAAGGAAACCCTGCCTCAGTGAAAAAATCAAATATGATGGCTTGCAAGACAAGGCGTGAATTTCTGAGATCCTTCTGGCAGAAGTAATCGCTACCAGAAATACAGTTTTCCAAGATAAAAATTTCAAGTCAAAGTCAGTAATCGGCTCAAAGGAGGCATGCACTATTGTCTGTAACACAAAGTTTAAATCTCAAGGTGCAATTGGATCATTATACTGGGGGTTTAATATTAAGGTCCCTTTTAAGAATGCTTTGCAATGATTCTGAGAAATTAATGAATGTTTTTTAAACCCATTATGAAAATTTGAAATAGACGCTAGTTGAACCATGACAGTGGAGGAAGAGGCCCCTGCTTCAAAGAGCAAAGCTAACATTCTAAGAGTTTACTGACAGGAGCGGAGAAGGAGACAATGTTATTATCATAAGCCCAGAAGGAAAATCTCTTCTATTTACTATTGTAGAGTTTTCTGGTGGAAGGCATATGAGAGGCCAAAAGAATCTTACAAACTGGGGAAGAAATTTTAGAATGCCTGGCAAATCAATGGAAATGGAGAAGCCAAGCCATGAGCTTGAGGTTTGGGTAAAATAATCCTTCTGGAAGGAATAGGAGATCTGGATCTGGGTCCAGAGTCCATGGTTGCTGAAAATCTGTCGAGGCAAGAAGGGAGCAATGAGGATTACCTTGCTCTTTAATCTAATTGCTTTCTTTAGAAACTGGGGAATTAATGGAATTGAGGGAAAGGAGTAACAAATTCTGTAGGGCAAATTGTGCAGGAGTGTGTCTCTCGAAGACTCACCCGGAAGGGGGTTCAGGGTGAAGTAGCTGCTGTACTTGTTCAGGGGTGATGCAAATAGGTTGCAGCAAGGCTGGCCCCAGCGATGAAAAATCTTCTCCGACACTTCGGTATTCAGAAACCACTCATGAGGCAGAAGAATGCATCTACTCAGTTTGTCTGCTGTTGCACTGGAACTCCCCGGAATATGCGTTGCTATTAGAAAGCCATTGGAAGAGATCGCCCACTGCCAAACTCTGAGAGCTTCTCGACAAAGGGGTTAAGACTTGGTTTCTCCCTACTTGCTGATGTACCAAACTACCGAGATATTGTCTGAACTGCAAGGGGGAGAGCAGTTTGAAAGACCTGCAATGCTAAAAGCACTGCTCTCAGCTCTAAAGCACTGGCATGTAAGTTGGCCTCCATGAAGGACCAAGTGCCTTGGACAGTCTTGCCCAGATAATGCCTCCCCACCTCACTAGGGCTTACCAGGACAATATCCCAGGAACGCTGATTTTACAGGCCACCTCTGCCGCATGGACGGTGTCTTCCATTAAACCTCCTCCACTCCTAGGGGAGCCAATTCCATGTGTGTCCTGGAAAGGCCCCTGGAACTTTTTGAACATTTTCGCACTCCTCTGGCTCCTAGAATAGGACGGTTGAGGAGTAGAAAAATGTACGGTGTCTTTCCATCCTTTTCACACCAGGACAAAGTTTCCCAAAAGGGACAATCCATCAAAGGGGACATTGATGAATGAAAACTTGAACGACTCTGTAAATTTGCACAAGTGTATCTAGGCATGTGTCCTTATGGCTATGCCTGATCCCACTGCTCTAGACGTCCCTTTGTTGTATGAGCCTCATGAACGAATTTGAAATGGACTCTAGGGTGGCCAACTGAGAAGAAACCTTATCTTGGACACTGTCAGATATGGCTCCTGCCAGGGTATCTGATTACTCTTAAATCAGATCCCTTTGAAGTTTGGTGAAGTGTGCCATAAAGTTCAAAGACCGTAATGCAAAGCTCAATGAAGTGTAAACCCATTTGCCAAACTTCTCCAATGCCCAAGACTCTCTATTAGGAAGACAGATAGTGGAACTTTCCTCTGCCAGTTCCTTTTTTATGGCCGCCGCTACCACCATGGCATCTACTAGCAATGCCTTTGCCCAAAACTGATGATCCTTGTGTGCAGTTAGAATTTTGTCTGGTCTCTTGGGGATGGGTTCAATGGCTTCAAGAGGATTCTACACCCACTACAAGATCAACCTAATGAACTCCTCAGTGGGCAGAGTTACCCAAGAGGTAAGATGGTGGATTGCCGAGAGCCTGCAGGTACAGTGATTCCACCAAAGAGGGCTTTTGGGATGTCCAGCCACCCCTCTGCTTATGAACCTCAAAGATGTCTCCAAAGGAGATGTTTTCCTGGGGTGACCATGGGGAAGCCTCCCCTTCATCATAATCCGTGTCCTCCATGACTGATTCCTCTGGGGAAACTGGTTATTTCCTCTTACACTTCCTCTTCTGAGGAACCTCCTCAGTAGGATGATCTAGGGAGTGTCAGAAGAGGACAAGACCTGTACAGGTGACTCCTGTAGATCCAGCGTTTGCTGTCCAGGTGTTGGAATTGGTTGAAGTTCTGGACAAGGGGAAGGACCAGGAAACTGCTCCAACAGGGGTGGAGCCGACTGAATGTCCACGGTGGACACAGCCCTCTCCATGGCCTGGAAACTTGGTCCCCCAGAAGAAGGAAGGGAGCCCGGAAATGAGAAAAACTGCCTCAGAACTGTGGTTACCACCCCCCCATCTCTGAAGAAACTGCTCCTGAGGCCAAAGCTGGGGTTAAGACTACGTGTGCCAAAGTCCCAAGGTGCAGAAAAAGCTCTGAAAAATCTGAAGTTGAGTCCTGCCCCCTGTAATCAACAGTGTAGCCATGACCCTGAGAGGTTTTGGGATCTGAATGAGCCAAAGAACTCAGGGTAAGAATTGGTAATGGAGATGGAGATCTAACCGGGACCGAAACAGTCAGCAACGGGAAATCTCAAAGGCCTCAGACAAGGTTGGAGAAGGAAGAGTAGCTGGAGTCGAAGAAGGAAGGGTTCTGGCAACAGAAGGGGCTGTAGCTGAGGACATATCTGAAAGTCCCCTTGCCGCAAGGAGCTGAGCCACCAATCTCAACACATTCAATTCTGTTAGACGCTTGGTGGAATGAATTGACTTGGTAGAAGGGAATTTTGGTCATTCTAAAAAGGAACTAGGTAACTGATCTGCAAAAGGATCTATAGATGGGGAATATCTGGGTCCTAGGACAATCAAGAAATGAGAATTCAGTATTTTCCAGTGGTACCAAAGCCATCAGTGTTGAAATGTAGGGAGATGGCACCGAGACTATCTGAATCGTGGTCTGGTCTTGGGTCTGTACCATGACCTTGGCACTGGTGGAGGAGAAATTTTCAGTACCAAGGTCAGGACTGAAATGTTCAATAAGGTTACTCTTGATTCCACCCTGGAAGAGGGAACCAAAGTTTTAAGTCTTTTAGTCATTGGAACTGAGGGAGAAGCTGGCACCGAACAACTTCTTTTTCTAGGTTTATCAGCTTTTGAAGAGGAGGAAGACGAGAATGGGGAAGAAAAAAGAAGTTATGTACTCACAATAACGTTTCATCTGAGTAGTTGTACTTCATTTGTCTTCAACCTGTAGGTTATGGATCCGTATCGGATCCGAGCCGGCAACTTTTACTAGCATCTGCTCCGAGCTCCAAACTCCTCCCCTTACCCATAACAAACCTCCACTGCCTTCCATCCCCAGATGGAGTTTGCTAAACCTTATACTGATAACCCGACCTGAAAAAATTACTTGTGACCTATACTGGCAGCCCGTAGGCTGATCATATGCCAAGGTCTGGGGGAAGGAGGGAGGGACGGTTGAAGACAAATGAAGTACAACTACTCAAATGGAATGTTATGGTGAGTACATAACTTCTTTATCTGAAGTAGTTTACTTCATTTGGTCTTCAACCTGTGGGACAGAGTCCCCAGCTACTAAACTCCTGGGAGGCCCTCATGGAAGGATATTCCGGAGCACCACAGAACCAAAGGAGGCTCTCCTTCTGGAAGTCAAATCCAATTTGTAGAGATAAATAAACGTATGAGATGAGGACCAAGTAGCTGCAGAACAAATATCATCCAAAGACACACTAGACCAAAAGGCCGCAGATGAAGCCATGGACCTAGTGGAATGAGTTTTCACCTGACCTGGAGGAGACATGCCTCTGTCCTTATAGACCTGAAGGATGCATGAAGAAATCCATCTAGCAATAGTGACATTGGAGATAGGTTCCCCAAAAAGGGTTTATAGAAGGATACAAACAATTGATCAAATTTACGAAAATTATTTGTCCTGTGTAAACAGAATCATAACTGTCTATGAACATCCAACAGATGGAGTTTGTATTCTATCTTGTTAGTAAAATTAGGAAAAAACACAGGCAAATTGATGGTCTGATTGATACTGACTGGTGATGTGATCTTAGGAAGAAAGGTTGGATTGGTTCGAAGGGAAACCCCATCTTTGTGAAAAATCAAGTAAGGAACTTTTGATGGACAAAGGCCTGTAATTCTGAAACCCTTTTGGCAGAGGTAATAGCTACCAGAAAAGCTGTTTTCCAAGATAAATATTTCAGATCTGCAGTTACGGCAGGCTCGAAAGGCGGAGCGACCAAAGTTTGATGAACCATAGTAAGGTCCCATGGGGGAACAGGATCTTTGACCGGGTGACGTAACAAAAAGGTGCCTTTAATAAAGGCTTTACACAGTCTGGAAGAGGCTAAAGAGACAGAATTCCCGCCCACATGAAAATGAGAGATGGCAGCCAACTGAACCTTGACAGCAGAAGAACTAGCTCCATGTTGAAAAAATTCAGCTAGAAAATCAAGAATGGCAGAAATAGGAGCCATGAAAGTGTCTAAACTCCTATGAAAGGCCCAAAAGGAAAAACATTTCCACTTGCTGCGATAAACCTTCCTGGTCAAAGACTTATGAGCAGCCACCAAAATAGAACTAACTGAGGAGGATAATCCAGGAGTCCTAGCAATCACAGGAACTGGAGCAGCCAAACTCTGAGCTTCAAACTGTCTAGATTCAGATGAGGCACCCCCGAAGGGTGTGAAATTAGATCCTGAATGGGATGCAGTATCCAAGGCGGAGCCAGAAGGTGAGACCAAAGGAAGGGAAACTATACCTGGCGAGGCCAGAACAGGGCAATGAGGATCACTTTGCTCCCCCAGTCGACGAGCTTTCTTTAGAAACCTCGGAATGAGGTACTGGTGGGTAAGCATACAGAAGACCGGGAGGCCAAACATGAACTAGAGTGTCTCTGGGGAATTCCCCTAGCAGGGGGTTCAGAGCGAAAAACTCGCTGCACTTCACGTGGGAAGGAGATGCGAAGAGATCGCAGCAAGGTTGACCCCACTCGCTGAAGATCTGTTCCGCTACTGACAGATTCAGAGACCACTCGTAAGGCATCAGAATGGTCTGACTTGGCCTGTCCGCTAGGATGTTAGACCTTCTCGGAATGTGCATTGCGATGAGAAAGCGACCGGTGGAGATTGCCCAATCCCACACTCTCATGGCTTTGCAACAAAGGGGGGTAAGATCTGGTCCCTCCCCATTTGTTGATGTACCAAACCACATGACATGTTGTCTGACTGAATTGCAATCGTTTCCAGAGGAAGGAAAGGCATGAAGGGCCTGCAATGCTAGAAGGGCCGCCCTCATCTCTTGGACATTTATGTGCAAGTTGGTCTCTATGGGGGACCACAGGCCTTAGACTGGCCTGGCCGAACAATGCCCCCCTCCCCGAGTTGGGAGGCATCTGTGGTCACTGTGGCTTGGGCCAGAGCTGAAACAAAGGGTCGTCCCTCCAAAATGTTCAGAGAGTACATCCACCATATGAGGGACGACCGACAGACTCGACTGAGTTGAACTGGATATGCCAATGGCAGTTCCAAGAGGGACCACTGTACAGCTAGAGTCCACTGCAGAATTCTCATGTGTAACCAAGCATATGGGAGAAGAGTTATGTTCGCCGCCATCAAGCATAAGGCCCTCAACACCGATTCTGCCGTTGGGGGATGAGAGTGGTAGATCAGGGAGACATGCATCCTCATGTTTTGAACTCTCTCCGAGGTCAGAAAGATTTTGCACTTAAGAGGATCTATCCTAACACCAGTATAGTCTATCACCTGTACAGGATCTAGGAGAGATTTGGATGCATTGATTGTGACCCCCAAACACAGGGCAAGAGTCAGGAAATAATCCCTGGTTTGGGAGAGTAGACGCCTGGTGGGAGCAGTGAGGAGCCAATCATCCCAGTACGGATAGACATGAATCCCCGGAAGCGAGCCGCTACCACCACCATCACTTTGGTAAACACCCTGGGAGCTGTGGGGTGACCAAAGGGTAGGGCTTGAAATTGGTAATGACTGACTCCTAGCCGGAAAGGGAGGAACCTCCTGGAGATTCTGTGCATTTTTATGTGATAGTAAGCATCCTGGAGGTCTAACGAGCACATCCAGTCGCTCTCTTGCAGGTACGGCATGATGGACTGTAAAGTGAGAATCCGGAACTTCTCTTTGACAACTGACAGGTTCAGGGTAGAAAGGTCCAGAATGGGCCTGAAGTCCCCCATTTTCTTCGGCACCAAAAAGATCCTGGAGTAGAAGCCCAATCCGGACTGATCTGGAAGGACGGTTTTGATTGCTTGTTTTCTTAGCAGCTTGGAAATTTGCGTGGGTGGTATGTCCAGGAGGTGTCTGGGAATTTGGGGGAACCCAAGAAGGGGATAGAATATCCTCTGGATACGATCTGAAGCACCCAGCGGTCTGTTATGGACTACTATACTGCTAGGTGCAAGGACAATCGTCCCCTGACTGCCTCCAGAGTAGAGCAGTCAGGCAACCTCTCAGGGTTGCTGCCCGGGTCTGTCCAAGAAAGGTTCTCGAGACCCAAAACTCCTTGGAACCCCTCTGCCTCTGAGCCGGTGTCCGTTCTGTCCCCCTCTGCCTCTGGAGGAAGAAGAGTCCTGAGTGTCCCAGGAATACTGTGACTTCCGGAACCACATCTTCTTTTGCCCTCTCTGGTTCCGGGAAAAGGACCTTTAAGGGTTGGATAAGCGGATCCCGACGGCAGAAAGTGTCTTCCCATCCTTCTCACTCTGAACTAATGTCTCCTTGATGGTCTTACCAAAAAGAGTAGAGCCGTCATAAGGGGCACTGGCAAAGTACGCCTTGAAGGGTTCCGAAATCTGACATACCCTGAGCCAGGCGTTGCGCCTCATGGACACGCCGGACACAGCTGCCCTAGCCGCTCCTTCCATAGCATGTGAAAGGAGTCGAATGGACATGTTGGAGACTGCTTTTAAAGTGGCCATCCTCGTGGAGAACGAAGCCTTGTCCTCCTGCAACATGGATTGGGGGGAGACTCCTCCAGCTCCTTTACCAGGTCGCGTTGGAGTCTGGTGACATGGGCCAGGTACTTCAGCGCCCTAATCAAAAAGGTAGCTTAAGTGTAAACCTGCTTCCCTAGGCAGTCCGTCATCTACGACTCTCAGTCAGGAGGATGAACCGAGGAACTCTCCTGAGCAAGTTCCTTCTTTGCGGCTTCTGCTACCACCATAGCATCTACGGGGGAGCCCTTGTTCCATGCTAGTCTATCTACTGGGGGGGGGGGGGGTTAAAATTTTGTCGGGTCTTTTTGGAATTGGTTCCATGGTGTCTGGTTCCTTCAATGCCTGCGAGGTGACCCAATCCACCAAAGGATCCGTGGGAGGGGACACCCAGGAAGTAGATGGACCCATGCCGAAAGCCTCCAAGAAAATGGACTCATCAGAAGAAGGTTTGGGGGCAGACCAGCCTCCCCATTGGCGCAGGATTTCCATGATCTCTCCAAAAGAGACATCCTCAGGAGGTGACCTAGGGGAACCTTCTCTATCATCCAAGTCTGTGTCCTCGGTGAGGGACTCAGGGGAGTCCAAGTGCCTCCTCTTGCACATTTGCTTGAGAGGTACATCTCCGGTGGGGCTCTCCGGGGGGGGGGGGGATTCGCAAGCCGATTGTTCCTCAGGGGGAATCCTCTGGGGCTCTTCGAGCATAGGCTGTCCCTCTGGTAAAACGATGGGGACCATAGACAGAGCCGAGAGGGTCTGGCTGGAGTCCAAGAGGGCAGTCAGGGCTCTCGATCCAGTGGAGAGAACCCCTTCTACCACGTTGAATGCCGAACAATGAACCTCCTGAAAAACCAATAAAGAGGTTGGTCTCCCCAGTTCTGACGAGATAATCTGAGCCGGGCCCGAAGTGGACGGAGCTCTGAGGGAGGGAATTTGGCCCGACAAATGCAGAGCCGAAAAGAGTTCCACTCCCTCGGATCCAACACCCAAGCTCCGGCTCCGAGAGTGGCTTAGATCCGAGCTGGTTGGATCCGACACGCTCCAGGCAGCTGTCAGCATCGAGGAAGCAGGTACTGTCGGCGCCGATGCCCTGGCCAAAGCCATCTTCGGATCCGAATACTCCAAACCCGAAGGTCGGATTTGAGAAGGAGATATCGGCTGGAAAAAGGGAAGCGAGCTCCCCCCTCCTGAGGGAGAGGGGGCTGGCAAGACCCCCATCTGGATCTGAGTATGGATAAACCTCATCATTTTATCCATGTCAACCTCAGACAAAGACCGGATGGACCTCGATGAGGCCACGGGACTCTGACCAGGCGGGTTGGGGCACTGAGGCCCTAGAAGCTGAACGGGTCTCCTCCGGCTGCAAGGAGAACCTCGGAGATCAGAGCCGAGGGGAGTCACGGATCTGTAGTATTTTCACAGGAAAAGGGAGGTCCGGCGACCTCTTTCGTTTTTCCCTCACGTTTGACTCTCTCTCCTTCCCTCTACCCCTTTTCCACTCTGCTTCCACAGGCTTTTGTACACAGGAGGTTGAGTCCCAGCCTGGGAGGGAAGAGAAGCCAGTGGAAGATAGGAAGGAGAGGAGGCCACAGCAGCCACTGTGACCGAAGCCGGAGACGAGGAAACAGTCTCTGAAGGGGGAAGAAGGCCTTTGAGGGCCAACTTGGCCTTCCTATCCTTAATGGCGTGGGGAATGAAGCCCGCAAAAATAGTGCAGTCCACACTAAGATGAGTCATGCCCAAGCACATAACACACAAAGTGTGGCCATCCGCAGGTGATAATTTATGGCCACACTCAGTGCAACGTTTGAAAATAGACTTGTCAGCCATACTATCAGTACAAAGAAAACTGAGGAAAAAAAAGTTTCTTTCTGACACACACCCACTCACCACACTCGTACACAGAAAACACAGAGGGGGGCAGGGGAAGCAACAATTCACACAATACAAACTACTCTAACTACCCTAAAACACTATAATTTGATGCACCAAGCACGGGGAAGAGAAAGAGGAACCTATACTTAAAGATATTCAAAAGGTTTTTTACCCACTTGAAAAAGTTGGAGCTCAAGAGATCATGATGCATAAGCTAATCGCGGCAAATGAGATCTGGGGATGGAAGGCGGTAGAGGTGTATTATGGGTAAGGGGAGGAGTTTCGAGGTCAGAGCAGATACTAGTAAAAGTTGCCGGCTCGGATCCGATACGGATCCGTAACCCACAGGCTGAAGACTAAATGAAGTAAACTACTTCAGATCATCCGTTTTACTTTTACTATCATGACCAGAGATGGCCTCCTCAAAGGCAGATTTTATCATCGCCTTTAATAAGAGTTTCTTTCTTTCCACCAGGGCCTGGGTGACTGAAACAATGACAAACAGAACAGTCCTCCTGTAAGTGCACTGGGCCCAGGCAGTAAACACAGACAGTGCCCATCAGAAGTGGGCAATTTATGGCCACACTCAGGACATTTCTTAAATCCAGAGGTAAGCTTGTCTATGTCAGTCATGATTCACACAATGAGAATCACACACACACACACACACACACACACACACACACACACACACACACACACACACAGACACAGACACACACACAATAAGGCAAAAACAATATCAACTAAACAGACAGAGACAGGAGAAAAAGGATAAAAGAAAGGGACTACCAACTATGGTAGAATAGAGTACCCGAAGGTACGGAAGCTACCAGCAATGGTAGGTAAGAATAAACCAAAGTGCATAAGGGGAAAATGTATACTACTACTACTACTACTTTTTTTTTTTTTATTAAGCTATGAGAAAAGGAGTGAGGATAAAGACTACCAACAATAGTAGAACACTGTACCCGAAGGTATGGAAAGCTACCAACTAATGGTGGGAAGGAATACACCAAAGTGTATAAGGAAAAGCAGAGAGGAGAGGTAAAGAGCTATCAAACATAGGGAAGGCTAAAGAGAAATTACAACAAGAAAACTATAGAAGAAAAAGCTTATATCAAGACAGAGTTTAGAAATAGAAAAGGAAAAAAAATAACACTTAGCTCAAGAACTAGTTGGCGATGCATCTGTCACAGGAGAGTGGCAAACAAGATCTGGGGTAAATTGGAGAGGAGCATTCTGGGTAGGACTTAAGCTCGAGAGTTTTTAGTTCCCGTGGGCTGTAGTAACGGCCGAGTCGGTTCCGATATTCAGAAGCAAACCCATATGTCATGGATAAATGAAGATTGACAACATCAGATCATTTATTTTGCCTCTGAGCTAGCCATGTCTATAGGTATTCAACTTGAGAAGTTTTCTAACCAAGAGAACATTTAAAACCCTTCAAAAGTTCTTACTATGTCTGCCAAGGCATGCAACCAGTATCCCAGTACCTCACTTTTACTACAGGCAGGTGTATCTTCTATTAAGCCGTTTCCCAGTTTTACTTACTGCACTACAGGTTACAGTGGATGTTTCCAATGTATTAGACTGCCAACCCAGACTATCTTGGTTGTGAGAGTAGATGCCATTAAACACATCACTTTATTTCTCTTTTACCTCATTCCCAGTGATTATTTACCATAAGATTTCTAATGGTTTCTTTCCCTGTGCTACCGTTAGGCACATCAGAACTATGTGTTGGTCTGTTCCTGTGCTTAACAACAGGCTATCTTAACTGTTTCCTATTTCGGTATGACTCCGTTGGTTTGTCTGTGATAACAGCTTGCTCTAAGGGATTCCCATTTTCTTCTTCCCTAGTATCACACAGATTTGTAAATGAGGGAAAATATCTTACAATTACTATAACAGATTCTAAACCTGGAACTACATCAACAGATATTAGTACATTACCAAAGATGATTTGTGTGTTACCCCAGTTCAGCAGTGTAAATGGCATACTAGTACCCCACTTATGCTTTCTCAGTGTTATTATGGTATCATATGCCCAAAAGGATCTCTCTTTCTTTTTTTAAACAAGAAACATCTTTATTAAATTATTGTGTATGACATAGGCAATCTTACATTTATATAAATGAAATAAAACCATACAGACACAATTTCTGTCACAAACATTATACATTACAAACTGCGCTGACATAACTGTAGCTGTAAACATTATACATCACTTATATCCAGTCACTGTCAGTCAAATATTATATAGCTCATTCAAATCTTGCCTTCTTTTAAACATTGTTCCTCCTCTGCATGTATTGATCCCACAATTCCCATATTTTCCTATGTAATTTGCTCCTACCCTTTTCTACAGATCCCAATTCCAGTTGTTTTATCTCTGTTAAAATCTTTGCTACTTCTAGTAAATTTGGTTTAGACTTTCATATCCACGTTCTAGTAATTGCAAGAAACAAGCAAGGCCTTACTACGTCTAGGCAATTCTGATTTTGTATCATAGCTAAAAAAAAAATAATTTCCTTAGTTACACCAAGCAGTTTGTAGGGAATCCTTAAAGTCTTCCAACTCATTACACTCACAGAAAATATATTTCCAGTTACCTCTTTCTTCCCCATCACAGCTCGAATATTTGCTGTCTACCTGAGGAAAAATTCTTTGGAGTCTATTTGGGGTATAAAAATAACTATGTAAACACTTCCAAGCAACAATCCTAAATCATCTTAACTTTGTTGCATATTTGGGAGACATCTATATACCCCCCCCCCCCGTTGTTTCTTTTTTAATTGCTTATCCAATCTCACTTCCCAATCTTTCATAACACCCTCTGATTGATTCTTATATTTCTCATGCAATATTTTATATGCTCTACTAATTAGTCCTTTCCTAACAGCAACTTGTGTTCTAGACTCTACTAAAATCTCTACCAGTGCTGGTCTTTTGTTTAGGACCCCCCATATTTCTCTCTCCTTGCCTATACTCTTAAGATCTCTATTTCTTCAGGTATGCTAGTACACAATGACTATCAAAATAGCTCTAAACACAATAGCTTCTTGGAAAACATTTGTCAGTCCTTTACAGGTTTTCAGTCCCAAATCTTGAAAGACATCAAGTACAGATGAAGCTCAATCCAGTGCCCAGTCTTCAAATTTGGAGGTATACACCAAAGGCAGCAAGAGTTCAGGTGACAAGAACACAACTGCAATGTGTGCGTCTTTCGGCTTTTCCCGGTTAGGGGTCACCACAGCGGAATTCCGGTCCGCTGATGATTGGCAGTAGAGTTTTACGTGCTGGCTTGCCGGGCCTAACGCACAACCTTCAACGAAGGAACGCCCATTCACACATGTCGCCACACAGAAGACACTCTAACTGAGAATCGAACGGGCAACGTCTAACTGTGAGGCGACAACGCTACCGCAATCTTCCATATATTTTAGACACACACACACACACACACACACACGTGTGCATCTATATATATATATATATATATATATATATATATATATATATATATCTGTGTGTGTGCGTGTGTGTATATATATTTCAGCACAGAACAGGAACATAACTCTATAAAGCAAAACTCTGTCTATCAATAGACAATGGAACTGCAATCATTTGGCTAGGGTGTCTTGGGGCTTCAAGCATAAAGTTTGTCTCTGAAATGCCCACATTCTTCACCCGATTAGAAAAATAAGTTATGTACTCACCATAATGTTCCATCTGAGTAGGTAACTTAATTTGTCAGCAACCTGTGGGTATCGGATCCGACCTAGATCCGAGCCGGCAGCTTTCCAAGCTAAAGATCCGAGCTCCAAGCTCCTCCCTCTTAACCACAATACCCTGCTACCTCCTTCCAGCCCTCAGATCGCGTTTGCCCATTATACAATTTCACCAAGACAAAACAACAACCTAAAAAACATCCTAACCTAGCGAATACCAACAGGCTGAATCATTGTAGGATTCAGATAACCAAAGGGCCAAGTTAGGGGGAAGGAGGGGGTGTTGGTTGCTGACAAATGAAGTTACCTACTCAGATGGAACATTATGGTGAGTACATAACTTCTTTATCTGAAGTAGTTAACTTCATTTGATCAGCAACCTGTGGGACAGAGTCCCCAGCTACCAAACACTTGGGAGGTCCTTAAGGAAGGATATTCCGGAGCACTGCAGAGCCAAAAGCTGCCCTTCCTCTGGATATTAAATCGAATTTATAATGAGAGATAAAGGTATGAGAGGAAACCCAAGTAGCAGCAGAACAAATGTCATCCAAGGGCACTCTTGACCAGAACGCAACAGAAGTAGCCATAGAACGGGTAGAATGAGCATGAACCCCTAAGGGCTCTGGCTGACCAGATATCTTGTATGTGAGCAAAATGCATTGAGAAATCCATCTAGCTAGTCACCTTCGACACTGGCTTACCCAAGAAGGGCTTCGCAAAGGAAACAAAGAGCTGCTCTGACTTGTGAAAGGCAGCTGTTCTGTGCAGGTAAAAACGCAAATGTCTATGAACATCTAACAAATAAAGTTTGTATTCCCCTTTATTCTGATAGTTAGGGAAGAAAGCAGGTAGATTAATGGACTGATTGATGTTCGCCTCAGAAGCCACTTTAGGTAAGAAGGAAGGGTTAGTCCTGAGAGAGATTCTGTCCTTATGGAAAACAAGATATACGGGTTTAGTACAAAGGGCCTGGAGCTCTGACACCCTTCTAGCTGAGGTAATAGCTTTTAGGAAAGCAGTTTTCCAAGATAAGAATTTTAAATCAACAGAAGCTGCGGGCTCAAAGAGTGGTCCAGTTACAGCCTGAAAGACCAAGGTTAGGTCCCATGGGGAACAGCGTTCCTAGTAGGAGATCTCAAAAGGAAGGTGCCTTTTAAGAAGGTCTTACAAATCTTAGTGGAAGCTAAAGGACTAAGATTGTCTCCAATGTGAAAATGGGAAATGGCAGCCATTTGAACCTTTACAGTAGAAGAGCTGCCCCTTGCTGAAAAATATGCAATAGGAAATCAAGCACTGCTGGAATGGGAGCAGTGAAAGGATCCAAATTCTTATGCGAGGCCCAAATGAAAACCGTTTCCATTTGCTGTTGTAAACCTTCCTGGTAGAAGGCTTATGCGCCACTACCAGGATGGATCTAACTGCAGACGAGATACCGGGAGTCCTGGCAACTAATGGAACTGGATCAACCAAGCTGAGAGCTTGAGGTCGTCCAGATTCAGAGTTTCCAATCCCGAAGGATGAGAAATCTGATCCGGGATGGGATCTAAGATCCAAAGAGGAGCTACAAGATGAGACCGTAGGTACGGGAACCAGGTTTGATGAGGCCAGAATAGGGCTAGGAGGATAATCTTGCTCCCCAACCGACGAGCTTTCTGTAAAAATTTGTCATTAAAGGAAGAGGAGGATAAGCATAAAGAAGACCGGATGGCCAAGCATGGACTAGACTCTGGGGCTTTCCCCCGGGAGGTGGGGGAATTAGAGCGAAATACTCACTGCACTTCGCATTTGAAGGCGATGCGAAGAGATCGCAGCAAGGATGACCCTACTTGCGGAAGATCTGTTTCGCTACTAAGGGGTTTAGAGACCACTCGTAAGGTGAGAGGATAGTTCGGCTCAGCTTGTCCACTAGGATGTTGGACTGACCCGGAATTTGTGTTGCTAACAGAAAACGGTTGGTGGATATTGCCCAATCCCACACTCTCATGGCCTCTCGGCAAAGAGGGTAAGACCTGGTCCCCCCCCCCATTTGTTGATGTACCAGACCACTGACATGTTGTCTGTCTGAATTGCAATAGTCCCTGGGAGGAGAAAGGTATGAAGAGCTTGCAATGCTAGAAGCACCGCTCTCATCTCCAGAACACTGATATGCAGTACGGTCTCTGTCTGAGTCTACGTACCTTGGACAGTTCTGCCCATGCAATGCCCCCCCCCACCCAAGGCGAGAATCGTCCGTGGTTACCGTGGATTGGGGTTGTGGCATTATGAACGGTTGTCCTTCCCGAAGCTCTCGAGATTGAGGCCACCATATGAGGGAATTTCTGCAAACTCTGCTGAGGGGGACTGGAGAGGCCAACGGGTGTTGAAGGATGGACCACTGGACCTGCAAGGTCCACTGGAGAACCCTCATGTGCAAGTGAGCTAAGGGCGAAAGGTTGATTGCTGCTGCCATGGACCCTAAGGCTCTCAGACCAACTCTGCTGATGGGGCTGGAGATTGAAGGAGTGCTAGAACGTGAAGGGTTAAGCTGCAAAGTCTGTCCAACGTCAAGAAGGCCTTGGTCTGAAGCGTGTCTATTCTGGCCCCTATGAAGTCCAGGACTTGGACTGGTTGAAGGGACGATTTCTTGTGATTTATAGTGATCCCCAACTTGGAGGCTAAAAGCAGGAAGCAATCCCTGGCTGAGCAGAGTAGATGCCTGGTGGAGGCAGCAAGGAACCAGTCGTCCAGGTAAGGAAAAACCTGTATTCCCTGAAGTCTCAGGTGGGCCGCTACAACTGCCATGACCTTGGTGAACACCCTGGGGGCTGTGGTGAGGCCGAATGGTAAGACCCTGAACTGGTAATGACTGGCCCCCAACCGAAAGTGGAGAAACCTCCTGGATCGCCTGTCCATGAGATTGTGGTAGTACGCATCCTTGAGGTCTATGGAGCACATCCAGTCATTCTCCTGCAACGGGGGAGAATGGACTGAAGAGTGACCATCCGGAATTTCACCTTGGCAACGAAGAGGTTCATTGTAGAAAGGTCGAGAATTGGTCTTAAGTCCCCCGTCTTTTTTGGCAACAAAAAGAACCTGGAGTAGTTGCCTAACCCGGATTGGTCTGGGGGGATGTGCTGGATGGCTCTTTTTTATAGCAGCTTCTTTATTTCTAAAGCTGCAGCCTCCCTCTGACTTGGTGGAACATCGGGGAGGCGCCTCGACTGAGGAGGAAGATTTATGAAGGGAATAGAGTAGCCTCTGGATATTATTCGAAGCACCCAGTGATCTGATGTGATGGACTACCATTGTGCCAGGTGCTTCGAAAAACGCCCCCCGACTCCCTCCAGAGAGGAGCAGTCGGCAACCCCTCAAGGCTGCTGCTGGGTCGATCGGAAAAGGGTTCCCATGACCCAAAATTTCAGCCCCCCTCTGCCACTGGGCCGGCGTCCACCTTATCCCCCTCTGCCTCTGAAGGATGAAGGGTCCGGAACGTAAGGGGACTGCTGAGACTTCCGGAACCACATCTTCTTTTGTCCTCGCTGGTTCCTGGAAAAGGACCTTTGAGAAGTCGAGAAGCGGATTCCGACGGCAGACAGCGTCTTCCCATCTTTCTCGCTCTGGACCAATGTATCGTGGACGGTCTTGCCAAACAAGGTAGAACCGTCGAAGGGAGCATTCACGAAGGACGCCTTGAAGGGTTCCACAAAATCACAAAGTCAGAGCCAGGCGTGACACCGTAAGGCAATGCCTGATCCGCTGGCTCTAGCGGCCCCTTCCGTGGCATGGGAGAGTAGCTGCATAGATGTGTTCGATACCGATTTTAGAGTGGCCATGCGAGTTGAAAAGGTCCGTTTGCCCTCGGCCGACATGGACTCAGGGGGAGACTCAGTGTATTCCTTCACCAGATCCCGCTGAAGCCTAATCACATAGGCCAAGTAATTCAGCGCTCTTAAGGAAAAGGTAGCCGAAGCAAACATCCGCTTTGCGATACGATCCATCGTCCAAGACTCCTTATCAGGAGGATGGACTGAGGAACTATCCTGTTCCAGTTCCTTCTTGGTGGCATCCGCCACCACCATGGCATCTACCGGGGAACTTTTACTCCACGCTGTCCTATCCACAGGGGGGGGGGGGGCTAAGGATCTTAGCTGGTCTCCTGGGGATTGGCTCTACAGTATCCGGCTCCTTCCACACAATGGTAGTAATGAGGTCTACCAGGGTGTCAGCCGGAGGGGACACCCAAGAGGTAGATGGGACTGCGTTAAACACCTCCAGAAACACAGACTCATCTGAGGAAGGCTTTTGGGCTGACCACCCCCCTTTTAGGCGTAGCATTTCCATGATGTCTCCAAAATCGGTGTCATCCATGAGGGACTCAGGGGAGTCGAAGCGCCTCCTCTTAAACTTGCTTTTGTGAGGGACTTCCTCGGTGGGACTGTCCGAGGAGGGCTCACCAACAGGGTCATGCTCCTCCAGTGGAACTGGGTGGGGCGTTGATGCAGGCTGTCCCTGGGGCCGGATAATGGAAGACAAGCCCGTCTTTGAAGGAGTGTTGGCTGGATCCGTAGCACGAGCAGGGGGTCTTGAACCTCTCGAGAGAACCCTCTCCACCACGTCATACGCCGAAGGTGAGCCGCTCTCTCTCGGTTCCATGAGCAACACCCACGAATCCGACATGGTGATCGGCGTCAGAGCCGAAGCGATCAGACCCGAAAGGGAAGTGTGCTCCGACTGCAACGGAGCTGAAGACACACTTACCCCCTCGGATCTGATGGCTCTAGGCCCCGAGAGCTCGGATCCGAAAAGGGATCCGACAAACTCGAGGGCATGACCGGCATCGAAATTGCAACCACTATCGGCGCTAACTCCCTGGCTCTGAGACTACTCGGATCCGACGACTCCGAAACCTGATAATGGATTGGAGAACTTATGGGGCAAAAAAAGGGGCTGAGCTCCCCCCCCAGTGGGGGGGGGGGGGGAGGCAGGAGCACTCCCATCTGCATCTGGGCGTGGAAAATGCGACACATCATCCGGTCCATGTCAGCGTCTGAAAGGCTTCTCGTCGACCTAGAAGAAGCTGCCCGGGAAGGCTGCCGCGACGACCTCAAAGATGGCTGGGGCTCCTCCTCCGGCGAGAAACGTGGAGAATGGAGCCGAGAGAGGGAGGACCCGGGAATCTTTGAGGTCGTCGCGGCAGCCTTCCCGGGCAGCTTCTTCTAGGTCGACGAGAAGCCTTTCAGACGCTGACATGGACCGGATGATGTGTCGCATTTTCCAAGCCCAGATGCAGATGGGAGTGCTCCTGCCTCCTCCCCCCCACTGGGGGGGAGCTCAGCCCAGGCTGAAGGCTGGGGCTCCTCCTCCGGCGAGAAACGTGGAGAATGGAGCTGAGAGAGGGAGGACCCAGGAATCTTCAGGGGAGAAGAGAGCTGCTTTGCTGGCGGGGCCGAGGGGGCTGAGTCGGTCCACCGCTTGTAGCTCCTATGCTTCTCTCTATCCCTCTCTCTCTCTCTCCTCTCTTTCCTCTTGGAGTCCTTCTCTCCCTGGGAAATGGTGGGAGGTTGAGTCCCAGCCAGGGGAGAAAGCACCACTGGCTGAACAGCCACAGCTGGAGCCACTGAGGGAGAGGAGGAAGAAGCAGAATCGGCGGGTATAAGACCCGCCAGGATCAGCTTGTTCCTTCTATCCCTCAGAACCTGGGGGTTAAAGGCTGCACCAATATGGCAGCCCGATGATAAATGAGCTACCCCCAGGCAAAGAATGCACTGAGTGTGGCCATTGGCTGGGGAGAGATTATGGCCACACTCAGAGCACTTAAAGAAAATTACCTCTGGGCCTTCGGCCATACCCACTACAAAAACACACACACTTACACACAAGAATAAGGGGAAGGGAATATACTAAAACTAAGCTAGGCTAATGGGTTTAACAATCACAAACACACACCTCTCAAACTTTGCAAAAAAAAAATCTAAAATTTTACACAATACTCACTACCTAACGCCAGGAGCTCGTAACTCGGGCTGGAAGGAGGTAGCAGGGTATTATGGGTAAGGGGGAGGAGCTTGGAGCTCAAATCTTTATCTTGGAAAGCTGCCGGCTCGAATCCAGGTCGGATCCGATACCCACAGGTTGCTGATCAAATTAAGTTAACTACTTCAGATCAAGAGTTCATTAGTCAATAAAATCCTCTCGGGTTACAATTTACTATAACAGAGATGTGAGGAGATAGCTGTCCCAAGCATTAAGGCAGGGGACTGACTGCATTTCCTTGTTTTTTGTGAAAAATGAAAAATAAAAACACTTAAAGGTTACAGTATTAAGTAACAGTAATAAACAGTCAAAAACTTCAGAAGTTAATTCTTTTTCTGTGAAGACTCTGAAGAAACAAACCGGCTTAGTCACCAGAATAATTCAGCTTTAATTCATGATAAGCACTTTCGTCCACCAACTGGACTTCATTAGATCAACAGTCTGACACATATCTACCAGTATAGTCTCAGGTTGTAGGCCAATTTCATAGGCCTCACTTTTTACTCTAAGCTTAGGTACTCCAACAATATGTTCCCAGACTGTAGGTCTCACTCTCACATCCAAAAATGAAGTGATCAAAACGGTTCTCTCTCAGGCTATAGGTTTCTCTCCTAGGCCTCATTCACAGCTCAATATATCAGGGGCAGTCCATCACTGCTGTTCCACAGACAAACCCTGACCGGATTCTCTTTCAGTTCATACTTCCATGTCTCCCTTTTAGCACTACACACACTGTTTCTAAATTGAGGAACTACCTTCAACCAAATTTAGCCTTCCAGGCTACCCCTGTCATTGGTTAACTGCTTGTGGGAACAGATGAAAAAATATTTCCATGCTCTACAAATTTAATGTTACACATACATTTTCCTTCAGACATGTTACAAAATCGCAATTAAAAAGAACTTATGTACCTACCATAACGTTCCATGTTTGTTGTCCTTCATCTCGCCTTCCTTCTTGCTGGTTGGGTTTGGACTCAGTCGATTTACTAAAGCTCGAGAGCTTATATTGGCTCGAGGCTAACCCCTATCCCAACATGCCTAACGGTAGCTACCCAGATCTCGTTTATAACAGTCCACACTAGACAAACAAAAACAGTAAATGCAAAATTTACTAAGCTCTTACATATTTAAGGATAGGAAGGAAAGAGGAAAGACAAGGCATTGTTAACTAACCTGGTATGTCAACATAAAACTCAGCCAGTGTAACCAATGAAGAAAATCCTCTCGAACCTCCAAGCAGGGGGAAGGAGGGGGGGACACAAAAAGGAAGGAGAGATGAAGGACAACAAACATGGAACGTTATGGTAGGTACATAACTTCTTTATGTTATGTTGTCCCAACTCGCCTTCATTCTTGCTGGTTGGGACCGCATTCCCAGCACCTGGATCTTGGGTGGCTCACTGGAAAAAACTCTTCAGGACCGTGGAACCAAAGGATGCCCTGTTCCGGGAGACCACATCCACTTTGTAATGAGAGATAAAGGTATGAGGATCTGTCCATGTTACTGCTCCACAGATTGAATCTAAGGGCAATTTGGCTTGGAAGGCTACAGAGGTAGCTAAGGCCCTGGTTGAGTGTCCTCTGGCCCTCCCTTGAAGCTTCTTTACACATAAATCATAAGAATAACTGACTGTGTCTGACAGCCACTTTGATAAGGTCACTTTTGAAACTAGAGAACCTTGCTTATTGTCAACAAAGGATACAAACAATTGATCTGATTTTCTAAGGTCTTTGGTCCTGTGTAAATAAAAACGTAATTGTCTATGAACATCCAATTGGTGGAGTCTACACTCTGCTTTGTTGCCATAATTGGGGAAGAATACAGGAAGCTCAATGGACTGATTTAAATTATACTCTGAACATACCTTTGGTAAGAAAGAAGGATTGGTTCTAAGAGAGACTCAATCTTTGTGAAAAATGAGATACGGTGGACAAATAGCTAAAGCGTGCAATTCAGAAACCCGTCTAGCTGAGGTAATGGCAACCAAGATAAGGGTTTTCCAAGACAGAAACTTCATGGGCAAGATGCTGCTGGTTCAAAGGGTGGAAGAACCAGAGAGGCTAAAACCAAATTTAGGTCCCAGGGAGGAGGGGGAGGTTCTCTTACCAGGGGCAGTAAAAGAGTTGTACCTCTTAAAAATGCTCTGCACAACTTATGGGACATGATGTTAGAGCCCAACTCTCCGACATGAAAATTTGAGATGGCAGCTCGTTGGACCCTAATAGTAGCTGCAGCTGCCCATCATTCAAATGTTTCAGCCAGGAAATCAAGAATCTTGTGAACAGGAGCAGTGAAGGGATCAATATCATTACTCTTCACCCAATAAGAGAACCTCTTCCATTTGCTAGTGTAAATCTTCCTGGTAGTGGGCTTGTGAGAGGACACTAGGATGTGTAGTACTGCCGGGGAAATGTTGGGGAGCCTGGCTAAGACTGGAAGTGGAGAAACCAAGCAGTCAGCTTGAGAGTTTGAAGGGAAGTATGAAGCCCGCCTGACTGATGCATCGGGAGGTTCGGAACGGGATCCAGTATCCAAGGCTCCACTTGAAGATGATGGCAGAGAAATGGAAGCCATATCTGACGAGGGCAGTAAGGAGCAATGAGGATGAGTCTGCAACCTAGTGACTTTGCTTTCTGAAGAACCTTTGGGATTAGAGGGAAAGGAGGAAAGGCATAGAGTAGTCCCAGAGGCCAATCGTGAACAAATGCATCCCTGGGTGGCTGTCCCGGTGGAGGGACTAGGGTGAAGTAGCTGCTGCATTTATTGCTGAGGGGGGAGGCAAAAAGATCGCAGCATGGCTGATCCCATTTGCAAAAAATCAAATCTGCAACTTCTTGCTTCAGGGACCACTCGTGAGGCATGAGGATAGCCCTGCTGAGCCTGTCTGCTATCATGATGGATTTCCCGGGAATGTGCGTCACAATCAAAAAACATTGGGAAGACATTGCCCATTGCCATACTCGAAGGGCCTCCCGAAACAAGGGGTAAGATCTGGTCCCGCCCTGCTTGTTGATGTACTATACCACTGACATATTGTCTGTCTGAACTGCAATGGTCCCGGTAGGTAGAGAGTCTTGAAGTGCTTGCAATGCCAGAAGCACCTCTCTCATCTCTAGAACATTGATGTGCAAATGGTACTCGTGAGGTTGCCACATTCCTTGGACAGTCTGTGCCAGATAATGCCCCCCCCCCCTATCGGGGAGGCATCCATGGTCACTGTGGCTACTGGATGGGGATCTAGAAAGGGTTTGCCCAGAGTCACCTGGGGGGAGACAAGCCACCATACTCATTCCCTCCAGTAGAGCTCTTTTGAGTGTGTACCTTTAACTCCTAGTGGGCATGGCTTCAACATTAAAAAATTGAAGTTATCACCTTACATTTTTAAGAAATACCCATTGATAGAGGTCATATATCAATACAATTGTGTTTGCTTTCATGTATGCTTCAAGATAAAATTTTCCGATACCTTGTATGTAACATGGTTTTGGAATTATTAATGCAAATGTGAACAGGCAATATTTGACGCCTAGAGGAGCAGTAGGGTGTAACTGCAGAAACGCCTGGAGACGTCACTCGGCTGTAATGAGTTAAGTCCTTTTTGCAAGTTTCCGTGATTAAGATCATGTGTGACACTGGTAAATCCTGGAAAGACCACTGAGTGAAAAAAAAGCCACTATAGAATCCTCATGTGAAAACGAGCCATAGGAACTAGTGTAATTGCTGCGGCCATTGAGCCCAAGACTTATAATACTTCTCTTGTCTGAACTCTCATCTTCTTTATGAGAAACAAAACTTGCTGATGAATGGCTGACATCCTGTCTTGAGGCAGCTTCGTTATCATGTGTCTTGAATTTAAGTCTGCCCCTATGAAGGTAATAGACTGACAAGGCAACAAGGCAGACTTTTCATCTTTTCACTCTTCTGACCAAGTTTGACTTGTGTAGTCCTG
The DNA here is from genome assembly GCF_019279795.1 of Protopterus annectens. Taxonomy (NCBI): domain Eukaryota; kingdom Metazoa; phylum Chordata; order Ceratodontiformes; family Protopteridae; genus Protopterus; species Protopterus annectens. The sequence goes on from NC_056732.1 coordinate 949,180,717, forward strand.
TGCTTTGATTAGTTGACGTTCAGTGGTAGCGGTGAGGAGCCAGTTGTCTAGATATGGAAACACCTGGAATCCTAGACGCCTGAGGTGAGCCATGACCACTGCCATACACTTGGTGAACACCCTGGGGGCTGTGGTGAGACCAAAGGGCAGGGCTCTGAACTGATAATGACTGGCTCCCAGCCGGAAGCGTAGGAATCTCCTGGATTGAATGTCCATTTTTACGTGGTAGTACGCATCCTGGAGATCTATGGAGCACATCCAATTGTCCTGACCCAGGAAGGGAAGAATGGACTGCAGTGTTATCATCCGGCACTTCATCTTTTTTACCGATTTGTTTAGATTGCTGACATCCAAAATGAGTATCCAGTCCCCTGTCTTTTTTGGAACTAAAAAGAACCTTGAGTAAGTTCTGGATTTGATTTGGTCTGCGGGGACTTCCTGGATGGCTCTTTTTTCTAGCAATCTTTGTACTTCTAGGATTGATTGATCCCGAAGACTGGATGGAATATCTGGGATAGAATGTTTTTCTCTTGAGGGGGGGTAACTGGGAAAAGGGAATTTTGTAACCCCTGGATATTACTGACAGTACCCATGCTTCATTTGTGAAAGTTTGCCAGGCTGCTGGGTACAAAGACAGTCTGCCCCCGACTGCTTCCAGAGGTGGAGAGTCGGGCCTCCCTTCAGGAGTGCTGGAAGGGCCTAGCAAAGAACGTATCTCTGTCCCTGCTGTTGTGGACCTCCTCTGCCGTGAGTGCGGTGTCTTCCAATGTTGTTTCCTCCCTCTGCCCCAGGGGGAAAAATCTCCATGTGCATCAGGTGAAGCTCCATGGGATTTTTGAAACCACATCTTTTCACTCTTCTAACCTTTAGGATAGGGTCTAGATGGAGTGGAAAAATGGACTCCTATGGCAGAAAGAGTTTTGCCATCCTGTTCACATCTGGTTTGAGTCTCTTTTACCTGAGGCCCTAACAAGGACGAGCTATCAAAGGGGGTATTGGTAAAAGAAGATTTGAAAGGTTCTGCAAACTGACAAAGGCGCATCCAGGAGGCTCTCAGCAAAGCAACTCCGGTACCTGGTGCCCTACTCGCTCCATCTGTCGCATAAGAAATGAGCCTCATGGAGGAGTTAACCACTAAAGTCAACGTCGCAAGTTGGGAAGCCGCCCTGTTTGCAACTCCCTCAGCTGTAGGATCTTGCAAGGTATCTCCTAGCTTCTTGAGGAGATCCCTTTGAAGTTGTGTGAAGTGTGACAAGTAATTCAGCGATCTGAGAGCAAATGTCGCTGAACAGAACATACACTTCCCATACCTGTCCATCGTACGAGACTCCTGGCTGCTGCCACCACCATGGCATCAACAGGGACCCCTTTGGAAAGGAAGGCTTTGTCCTTCGGGACAGTAATTAATTTGTTTGGTCTCCTCGGACCTGGTTCCATGGTCTCTGGAGCGCTCCACGCCTTTGGACTCACTACGTACAAAAGTGGGTCAAAAGGCGGAGACACCCAAGAGGTGGAGGGTTGGGAACCAAATGCGTCCAGGTAGACAGACTCATCCTCAGAAGGGGCTAGGGACTTCCAGCCACCCCTCTAAGGATTTCCAAGATGTCCGAAAAAGAGACATCCTCAGAGGGGGACTGTGGGGACCCTTCCGATTTATCCAAGTCTGTGTCTGATGTGATGGACTCAGGGGACTCCAGATGCTTCCGCTTGTATTTATTCTTCCGAGGGACTCCGAGTGTTCGGGGGAGGTTTCATAAGAAGTGGGGTCACACAATGGGGCATAGGTTCCCTACGTTTGGAGGCAGAAGGAGGGTCAAAGGAAGGCACAGGCACTGAGAGAGAGGCTCAGGAGGCAGCATACTCCTCATCACCTTGAAGGCTCCATGGTCCCGAGTCAAAGGAGCCCCTGTCTCCAAGGAGCCAGGAGATCTCCTGCAAACCGAGACCAATGGCTCCGAGGCGTGGGAGCCAAGCTCACCTGCATCAAAGCTCCGAGAGGGAGAGCGGGGTCGGACAAGTGTCCGATACCACTTCCCCCCCTCGGAGCTAGCGAGACAGTTTCGGCGCCCAGATCCCTCGATGGACTGAGACATCGAGGCGATTGGAGCGGGTGTAGGAACAAATAAAGGAGAAGTAACCGGAGCCGACGGTTCTACCACCATGACCTCCATGCACTCCGGCTCCGAGCACAAGAGAGTCGGAGGAGGAACCGATGGAGAAGCTGGATGGGCCAAAGAAGCCAATTCCTTATGGGCTGGGCTCGATAATAATTTGACAAGTGCCTGTGACTTGAGGAGCCTATTGACCACTCTCTCCACGTCATGATCTGAATGCCTGGAGGACCGAGAGGAGGGGGAAGAGTACCAATGACTACCCGCTCCAGACTGCAGCAAAGGAGATTGTGGAGCAAAGTGTACTGGCTCCAAAGAAGGAGACCTTGTTCTTTTATGGGTCTGGACTGGCTCCGAGGACAATGATGGAGCCACCGAAACTGAGCTTTGTCGGAGCCAACACTGGGAGCCAACAGAGCCGAAGGTTTCACAGTGGATTTAGACTGTTCCAAACTCGGAACCAATGGCTTAGTGGATTTTTCGGACAACTTTGCTAGCTGAGGACCCTAAGACGAAGAATTTTGAGGGTTCTTCAGAAGGCCACGCAACATTAACTTTTAGTTATGTACTCACCATAACTTCAGATGCTTGGGATCCATCTCGCCTACATTCTGACTGATGGGTTCGGAGCCGATCCCTCGGCTCCGACTCGGCACGCTTATGCTATAGAGCGAGGCCTCTAATTGGCTGAGCTATCTTTATCCCAGGATGCACCACCACTAATCCCCCAGATCTTGTTTGTCCGCATTCATGCACACAATCACAACTTGTTTATATAACATTGTTAGATGTTTCAAGATGAAACAACAGGATTCGGACCTTCTGATATCCTCTGATCTCCAAGGAAGGGGGAAGGAGGGTGGGTTATTAGAATGTAGGCGAGATGGATCCCAAACATCTGAAGTTATGGTGAGTACATAACTAAAAGATGTTATGTGATCCTATCTCGCCTACATTCTGACTGATGGGACAGCGTCCCTAGCGCCTAAATCCCGGGTGGCTCATTGGAAAACACTCCTGAGCACTGTGGAACCAAATGAAGCTCGTCCTCTAGATGCCACATCTAATTTGTAGTGGGAAATGAAGGTGTGCGGGGAAGACCATGTAGCCGCAGCACAAATGTCACCAATAGCAAGCTTAGAATGAAATGCTACCGAAGTAGCAATAGCCTTTGTAGAATGAGCCTTGACAGAGGTGGTAAGCTCTTTGTTAGAACAGATATAAGCTTGAGTAATACAGTCCCTGATCCATTTGGCAATAGTGACCTTTGTGACAGCGTTGCCCAATTTGTTTTCTGCAAAGGATACAAACAACTGATCTGTTTTCCTTGATTGTTTGGTCCTATCTAAATAAAAACTTAACTGTCTGTGGACATCTAGTGTGTGGAATATAAACTCCGCTTTATTAGAGTATTTTGGGAAAAAAATTGGAAGCTCTAATGATTGTTGCAAGCATAAAGTAGAACAAACTTTAGGAACAAAAGAAGGATTTGGCCTGAGGGATACTCTGTCTGTATGAAAAACCAAGTACGGGGGTTTCACTGACAAAGCTTGAAGCTCTGAAACCCTTCTGGCTGAAGTAATTGCCACTAGAAAGGCTGTCTTCCATGATAGAAACTTTAGATCACAGGTAGCTGCCGGTTCAAAGGGAAAAGAAGTTAAGGCACGCAACACTATATCGAGATCCCATGGAGGTGCAGGATGAGAAATCGGAGGTCTTAATAGAGCAGCACCTTTCAGGAAGGTCTTACACAATCTGTTGCTCATTAAAGGTGGGTCTATGGATTCATGAAAATTAGAAATTGCTGCCAATTGTACTTTGATGGTAGAAACTGAAGAGCCTCGATTGAAAAGAGAGGTCAGAAATTTTAGTACTTCTGCCACGGGAGTAGAAATGGGGTCCAGGCCCCGGAGTTGAGCCCAAATAGCAAACCTTTTTCATTTGCTAGAATACAGTTTCTTTGTAGCGGACTTGTGAGCTGAAGATAATATGTGCACAACATCTGGATCTAGTGTCTGACTCCTGACTATCGTCGGAAGAGGAGGAGCCAGGCCGTCAATTTTAAGGTGTGGAGGGACTGGTGCAATAGTCCCGACTGATGAATCAGAAGGTCTGGGACCTGATCCAGGAACCACGGACTTTCCAGAGCATGTTTTCGAAGATAGGGAAACCACACTTGACGAGGCCAGTAAGGAGCAATTAAGATCATCCTGCTCCCTAAGAGAGATGCCTTTTGAATCACCCTGGGGAGGAGAGGAACTGGAGGGAAGGCATAAAGCAGGCCGGTGGGCCAAGGATGGACTAATGCGTCCATGGGGCTCTTCCCCGGAGCCGGGGTTAGGGAGAAAAATTCTTTGCACTTCGCATTCAGAGGAGTCGTGAAGAGGTCGCAACACGGAACTCCCCATTCGCTGAAAATCTGCCTTGCAACTGTCATATTCAGAGACCATTCGTGAGGAGAGAGGATGGTTCTGCTCAATCTGTCGGCTATGACATTGGCTTTGCCCGGTATGTGAGTAGCCACTAGGAAGCGTTTGGTCGAGACTGCCCACTCCCAAACTCTCATGGCTTCTCTGCAAAGAGGATAGGATCTGGTCCCTCCCTGTTTGTTCAGGTACCAGACTACTGACATGTTGTCTGAGTGAACAGCAATTACGCCCTGAGGGAGATAATCGTGAAGGGCTTGAAGGGACAGGAGTACTGCCCTCATTTCTAAGATGTTGATGTGAAGAGGAGTCTCTTCCGGGTGCCATTTGCCTTGGACTGACCTGCCCAGGGAATGCCCCCCCCCCACCCCATCTGTGAGGCGTCCGTGGTCAAAGTGGCCGCCAGAGGAGGAAGAACAAAGGGTCGTCCCTGATCCAAATTGGAGGACACTAGCCACCAGCGAAGGTCCCGTTTGCAAGATTCCGTGATCCATATGAGATGACTGAGAGGGAGTTCCTGAAAGGACCACTGAGTTGAAAGAAGCCACTGGAGGATTCTCATGTGCAACCTTACCAAGGGAACTAGCAGAACTGTGGCAGACATGGATCCCAATAGCTGCAGGACCATTCTGGCTGGGGCTTTGGACCTGGGGAGTAAGGCTCGAACTTGATTTTGAATGGTTTGAATTCTGTCTGCAGGTAGATAGACCCGCATCTGGTTTGAATCTATCTCTACCCCTATGAATCTTATTCTTTGAGATGGCCGCAACACAGACTTTGGCCAATTGAAGGTGATTCCAAGGGCATTGCCCAGTGATATAGTGGCTTGCAGGCTCCGCTGAAGTAGATGCTTGGAGGTGGCAGTTAGCAGCCAGTCGTCTAGGTACGGAAACACCTGGAATCCTAGACTTCTCAGGTGAGCAGTCACTACTGCCAAGCATTTGGTGAACACCCTGGGGGCTGTGGTGAGACCAAAGGGCAGCGCACGGAACTGAAAATTACTGCCTCCTAGGCTGAAGCGCAGATGTCTCCTGGACTTTTGATGTATTCTGATATGATAATACGCGTCCTTGAGATCTATGGAGCACATCCAAACACCCTTCTCCAACAATGGAAGAATGGTTTGTAGAGTGACCATTCGGAACTTGGACTTCTTGACTGAACGGTTTAGGTTGCTTAGGTCCAAAATGGGCCTCAAGTCCCCGGTCTTTTTTGGCACCAAAAAGAATCTTGAGTAAGTCCCTAATCCGATCTGGTCTGCGGGGACCGGTTGGATGACTCATTTTTGCAGCAGCTTTGAAATTTCTGAGGCTGCGGTATCCCGTTGACTGGGTCGCGGGTCCGGGATTTTTTTGGACTGGGGGGGGGGGGGCGAGAGAATGGGATGGAGTAACCTCCGGCGATAATCCGAAGCACCCATCGGTCCTGAGTAATCCCTTCCCAGGCCTTCAGGTGCTTCGAAAAACGACCCCCGACTGGGTCCGGAGCAGCACAGCCGGGCAATCCCTCAGGGACTATGAAAAGCTGAAGAGCCACGAAAGGACTCGCGGTCTCCAGTGTTGCGAGGGCCTCTGCCGCCTCTGGGACGGTGTCTTCCGGATGAATTTCCCCCTCCTCTGCCTCTGGAGGGGGAACCTTCCTGCTGAGAGGGGTAAGACTTCTGAGATCTACGGAACCACATTTTCCCTCCTCTTTTAGCCTTGGGATAAGGCCGAAAGGGAGTGGAAAATCGTGCCCCTACGGCAGTCAGAGTCTTACCCTCCTGTTCACAGTGGGTAAGTGTGTCTTTTACCTTGGGTCCAAACAGGGAGGACCCATCAAAGGGGGTGTCGGCAAATGAAGACTTAAAGGCCTCCGCGAAATGACACAGGCGGAGCCAGGCTTGTCTCCGTAGAGCAATGCCTGTACCCGCCGCTCTACTCGCCCCTTCAGCTGCATACGAAATGAGCCTCATGGACGAGTTCGAAATGGAGGACATTGTAGCCAGCTGAGAGCCAACCGTCTGGGCCAGCTCCTCAGGCAGGTTACCTAAGTGGGTATCGGATAGCTCCTTAATCAGATCCCTCTGAAATCTCGTAAAGTGCGTCAGGTAGTTCAAAGACCTCAGAGTAAAGGCCGCTGAACTAAGGGTGCGCTTACCGTACCGATCCATGCTCCTAGACTTCTTATTAGGAGGATGGACGGACGTAGAAGCCTCTGCTACATCTTGCTGGGTAGCAGATGCCACCACCATAGCATCTACAGCCACACCTTTCGTAAGGAACTCTTTATCCGGGGGCGCAGAGAGAAATTTGTTCGGACGGCGGGCACTGGTTCCACAGAGTCTGGGTGTTCCCACGCCTCTTTGACAGATCAAGTCCAAGAGCTCGTCGAAGGGCGGAGACACCCAGGAGGCGGAGGGCTGAGCCCCGAAGGCCTTCAGGAACACCGACTCATCAGCAGAGGGAGGTTTGGACTGCCAGCCGCCTCGTTGTTTTAGGGCTTCCAGGATGTCTGCAAAGGAGACATCATCCGAGGACGACTTGGGGGACCCCTCTGCATCATCGAGATCAGTGTCAGATGTCAAAGACTCATCAGGGGAGTCAACGTGCTTCCTCTTGCACGTTCTCTTCCTGGGAGGTTCTTCCGAAGAGGCTTCAGAAGGACCTCCAGGAGGGGGAGAAACCCCAGCGGGGGTGACCTGAGGCCCAGGGGCTCCGCTGTCTACGGACAGGGGGACTGCCAACGACCCAGTCTCCAAATGTAGGGAAGGAGCTGGGGAAACTGTGGAGGTAGCCAAGGAAGATTTGGCTAAAGCACTCCTCATAGCCCTGAAGGCGGGACCACCAGAATCCTGGGAGGGTCCCCCCTCCGTGGCCACGACAGTGGACGGTACTCCCGCCGACGCACCAAGAGGGAGACTTGGGACCGAAAGCATCAATCCTGAAGCCTCCCCCCCAGGGCCGAAGGAAGAAGTCCGCGCACTGAACTCCGACCCAAGAGCCGGAGTCGGAGCAAGGGTCGGGCCCGACCCTAACACCTCCACTGGTTCCACCAGCACCTGCTCCAACGGTGCCGAAGCTGTTGGAGGAGGAAATACAGCAGGGGAGTGGACCATCGGCTCCGAAGCCAAATGGGCTGGAGCCGAAACCATCTTTTGGAACACCGGAGACTGGAAGAGTCGAAGGAGCACCCTGTCGATGTCCGAATCAGACATCTTGGATGATCTCGAGGATACCGATCGGGCCCGAACCGATTTCTCCATCGGCTCCGAAGGGCTCGGGGACTGGCTCCGAAATGACTCAATTATCGGCTCCGAGGAAACTTTCAAGGAAATTTCCCTCGGTGCCGATAAGGACTTCGGCTCCGAGGGGGAAGAGTCTGAGCCGATGACCCTTATCGGCTCCAATATCAGTGGAGCCGATGAGGGTGACCCGCCTCTCGATGCCCCAGACCTCGGCTCCGAAACCAGAGGGGTCGAGGCTGGAGGCATCGAGGCAGACCGTTCCGACCTCGGCTCCGAAGTCCGTGGAGCCGATGGAGAAGTCTGCTTAGTTTTCTTAGCAGTCGGTTCCGACTGACTGGTCGGAGCCGACGCTTTCCTCTTTTTAGAAGGAGACGGAGAGGAAGATAAAGCCTCCTCGAAGGAAGGCTTGATTAATCCTTTGAGGATTAATTTGTTTTTCCTCTCCTGGAGGACTCTGGAGGAAAACGCATGGCATACACTGCACGATTCTTGCAGATGTTTAGCACCTAGACAATAGACGCACGAGGAGTGGTCGTCCGTTATGGACATTTTGAAGCCACACCTCGAGCACTTTTTAAACCCGGAGGGTTTATGTTCTTTAGACATAATCAGGCTGAAAAAGAGATCACCACACTAAACAACAAGGGTTTGACACACGAGAACAAAAATATGTATGCCCCTAGCTAGTGTAAATATTTAAACTAAAGAACTTTTTTTTTTTTTTTTTTTTTTTACACACAAGATCAATGAGAAAGAGAAAGGGAGAAAAGGAGGGTCAAGACCCTCTAACTTAAACGGGTACTTGACCCACACACAACCACTAAGGTAGTAGTAACCACAGGGGAAGGCCCCTCTAACTTAAACGGGAACCTTCTCAGACAGGAAAAAACACGAAAATTTCAACTAAATTCCAGAAAAAACACTCGTACACAAAGAATAGCCGTTAAAACAGCTTTTGGGTTTAAATGAAGCAAATAATGACAGGAAAAAAGCCTAATATATAGTACTTAGCCCAGCCAATGTTGAGACCACGTCCAAGCTCTGTAAGCGGCAAACGAGATCTGGGGGATTAGTGGTGGTGCATCCTGGGATAAAGATAGCTCAGCCAATTAGAGGCCTCGCTCTATAGCATAAGCGTGCCGAGTCGGAGCCGAGGGATCGGCTCCGAACCCGTCAGAATGTAGGCGAGATAGGATCACATAACAACTTGTTCTTTCTCTCCTGCAGGACTCTGGAACTGAAGGCATGACAGATAGAGCATGAGTCCTGCAGGTGAACAGCCCCTAAACAGTATACACAACTCGTGTGTCCGTCTGTAAGGGACATTTGTTGGCAACACGAGTCACATTTTTTGAACCCAGAGGGTTTCGACTCAAACAACATTGCAGAAAATCAGAGAAAAAAAAATGTTTTGCCACAGCGAAAAAACAAGGTTGTAACAGCTAACAGCAAACAACAACTAAAAACTACAATAAGGCTGTAACAGCTATCCTAAACTACAAGAAAGGATATCACTTTTTCTTTCTTTTTTTTTTTTAAAGGGAAGAGAAGAAGAAGAAAGGGGGACAGCCTCTACTTTAAACAGCGACTCCCCCAATAGGAGAGCCTCTATCTTAAATGGCTATCCCAGAAAGGGTGGGGAAAAAGAAGAAGAACCCTCTAATTTAAACTGGTTCAAAAAGGAAAGCAAGGCCTGAGGGAGAGAAAGATGACCAAAAACACTCAACAACAAGTAGAAAAAGAGGTCGCTAAACTAAAGGGGATAATATACACTCTAACAAGGTTAATTCAACAATAAAATCCTGGAAATGATAACAATATAAGTGAAAAAACTCTAAACACTTAGCCAAAGCCAGTAGTTGCAATCTCGATGTTGCAAGAAGCAAACGAGATCTGGGTAGCTACCGCTAGGTATGTTGGGATAGGGGTTAACCTCGAGTCAGTATAAGCTTTCGAGCTTTAGTAAATCGGCCGAGTCGGAGCAGAGGATTGGCTCCGAAGCCAACCAACAAGAACATAACATCAACACTTTTATATACTATTTAGACATTCAACAGGTTCAACACGTTATACTGGACAGTGAAATGGCAAAGGAACAGCTGTAAAAGTCCATCAAAAGCAGGCCAGATCTACTGTCAGAAGCAGAAAACCCCCCACTAATTTTCACAAAAAAAGAAGATAACTATGAAGATCTGACCTCAGCTGCATAGATAATACCTATACATAGACAAAACAATTGCAACATTCTGAGGATATCAATAACTGGAAAAGTCAAGAAAATACTGTAGAAAAGTAAACTGGGCTGCTTCTGTGTGAGCTGTTTGAGTAACAAGAGAGAACTGCAGAGGAAGGGAGGAGTGCTGCACCTTAAGAGTAAAGGGAATAGCTTCGGCCTGGGAAGTTTTCTATGAACAGATTATTACAGATAGTTTAAAGCAAATGGACAAAAACAAATCTGATTTTTTTCATTCATCATAAATCATTTAACTAGTCATTTTCTGTTTGTACCTGTAAGACTACATCACACAAGTGCTTTCCAGAGGCTTTCTTTCCATCAGATCCATCAAGATGTTTGGTTATTGTTGGGCTTGGAAAAGAACTCTGCTCATTCTTTAATTTTCTCCTACCTTCTTCAGCTAGCAAGACAGCCAAAAACTGCAAGGCAGCAGTATATAAGAAAGGACTTGTGGCAGAGAGATGAGCAGAGGTGGAAATTTTACCTGTAAAATCAAGACAAATCCATTACTCGTTTATAACTACAGAAAAAAAAAGATTATTTTGAAAGACAAAAGAAAAAAAATATTTAATTAAAATCATGTTTACATATTCCATCCATAAGTTGCTACTGCTGCAATTATGAATGCAATAAAATATAGCGAAGATACCATTATGACACACATCAAGCCTTCCCAAATACATACCATGACTCGATAACAAAACTTTCTAAACCACTACAAATACAGTTCAGCATAGCACCATTTAAAGCAAAGGACATACATGTTTTTAGAAAGGCGCACAACATATTATTTAGCTAGTAACCATCTTACACTGTATCCTATCATTAATAAACATTAATTTATTTACAAACTTTCATAACACACAAGAAAAGAACTACCAGACATTTTAAGAAATTATTTGTGGGTTACAAGCAAAGTGTTTCTGTAAACTCAGTTACAGACAACTAAACAGATAGACACAGAATATACAGTTTTATATACTCCCTACTATTACTCAGTCTCCAAGAGCATTACAGAGGCTATTGTATGAAGCATTCCCAGTCACCAGATCCATATACATCTAGTCCTCCTGTCACATCCTGCAATCAATAAGCACAGGTGCCAATACAGGCAAGGACTTTTCTGCCTCTCTTTTATCCTGGATTATTGTACATTCCTAGAAAGAATGCAAATGGTAAAAAAGTAATAAGCAAGAAAGGGCCAACAGCCACCCCAACTACTGAGTAACAATCTCCAAATAGGTTTTGAAAGGAGGAAGAAAGCTAATTTACTTATATGTTGAAACTCAGTGTGTAAAAAACAGAAATTATGTACTTCCCATAATGCTGGCCCTTTTTTTATCCCTAGTTAGTTAGGTTTAACTGAAGGAATTAGGTCACTCCATGGATCTGATCAGGCAACTCTCTCCTAAGAGCTCACCTCATGATCCTTCCTTACTCCTTCAATGTACTTGTCCCTGCCTTAGATCAAGTTTGCTGGTAACTTAGAAATGAAGTGGATGCAGGTATATGAAAGTGAATGTTGAGGAGGATGATGGGCTTCAATATACTTCTACTAAGACCATCCGGATGTGCATAATAACAATATGGAAGAGGGAAGGAAGACAGTGTCAAAATGGACAGGCTAGGGTTAAAGGAATCTAGGATTAGTAAATACATAACTTTTATAACATATTTCACCTAGTCCAACCTCTTCAATTGATGCAACATAATCTTAAGCTACATGGTTTCCCATGTGGAATCATGTCACGTGCTCCTTAAAATGGTAGCTCCAAAGGAAGATCTAGATCTATAGATAATGTCCACTTTGTAGTACTTGGAAAAGGCATGCAACATAGATCAAGATGCTGCTGTACAAATTACTCCCTACTACTGAATAATTTTTTTTAGAAGGTGATGGATACTGACATTGACTTAGTTAAATTAGCCTTAGGCTTTATTGGTAAGGGCCTGTTTGTTATTCTGTAAGCAAAGGTTATGCATTCTGAAAACAATCTGGACAGATTTAATTTCAGATACTGTGATGACCCTCCACTGGACCAGTTATCAAGGAGCCTCAATTCTCACCAATGGGGGACATACATTTCAGGATAAGTACACACACATTACTTCCAGATGCAGCTCTCTGCATCAAGTGCAATTTGCCTTAAGAGCACACAGAGACCATAAAAAGTATGTGGCTGGTTTCTGTTTCTTTCTCCAGATCCCCAGTATGATTCCCTACTGGCACAGCTATAGAGTTGAGTCCATAGCCATGGATTCAAGACAAGTCCTCCAACATTCTCTCTGTCCAATCCCTGCCAAGTAGCACACACGCGCACACACGCGCACACACACACACACACACACACACACACACACACACACACACACACACACACACACACACACACAGGGGAAAGGCTGGCACAAGTTTACTAGTATACCTCCTCCTGCCAAGATTATAAGGTAGTTATCACTGCCACCAGAACCCCTCATCAGCTACTTTAAGGCCCTTAACAAAAGGTGTCCAATTTTACTGTGTAATATTAATATTAATATAAATTGTAGTTTGACCAAGAGCAAGGCTATTTAGAGTGGCCCACAGTGTCACCAAATAAATATGCAAGTATTCTCAAAACTTAAATATCTCTACACAGATCAGCCACAATTAAAAGTTTAAATTTATTTAATAATAAATAATAAAAGAACAAGACAATACTAAATATATATTCACAGTGACATCAGAGTTCAAAACCACAGGAAACATTTAAAATAAAATTGCAGTACAGGCTCACCCAAATATAGAAGAACATCTAAACTAAGTTTCAGTATGTTTCTGATTGTATGTATGAGAGTTATACTGTTCCCTATAAACTTACTTTGCTAGAGCAAGGCAGATGTGGTTTATTTTGTTAGAGCAAGGCAGATGTGGTGAATGGATCTTCTAGTTGTTGTTAGGTCCGACACAGAATGCAGAATGCTCTGTCTCACTAAGAGACTTCTCAAATTAATATCTTAAATATTACTGCTGAGATAACTTTCAGAATGACATCACCTCTTGTCATCTGACTCCTCGTTCCCAAGCAAAACAACCACTGATGAAGCTAGCAGTATTTAGCATCTACCTGTAAAATATACAGACAAGGGCTTCTCCTCTGATCTCTGGTAGATGCTGGAAGTCATAAAACAACTGCATTCCTTCATGTTTTCAAATTTAGTAATTACTTCACCCTAAAGGCAATGCAGAAAGTTTCCTAGTACAGACATCGTGTCTCTCACTGTACTGAAAACTGAAAGATAGCATTTTATGGCTTAGCCATAAAGCAATTCAATTTCAGTTATTTTACTGAAGTTAACCTCCTGTATTCCCAGTTTCCACTGTTAAAATATATACATTTAAAAGTTACAATAGTGCATGTACATTTCTGTTCTTTTCCAGTAGGGCACATTGTGGATCCATTTTAAACACAAGCATTTTACAAACAGTTTTTCACCAAACACGTCTGTACGAGCAGTTTGATATACACATGACATCCAGTTATAATACATTTGTAACACAAGCATTTTACACAAATCATTTCGATATTCACCAATGACATATAATTATTTACAAAATTCCAGCTAGCTGGGCTGGCAGTATCTCCTTTCGTCACAGATACCTTGATCCTTAGTCTGGAAGAGGCAAAGTAAAAAAAAAAAAAAAGAGTTGTGAATTCTTTCTGATAAATTTCTTGCAGTGAAAGGAGAACCATAAGAATCTATGGAAATCAAAGTTTTGAAGGAAAAATTCACTTCTGTTGGAATAGTTAGTGTAAAATAGGAAGATGAAAAGGTTGGTTGAGAATGAACTTCAAAGCAACATTTGGAATGAAGGATGGGTTGGTTCTTAGGGAAACTCCATCTCGGTGTAAAACTTAATAAGGAGGTAAGGAAGAAAGTGTGTGTATTTCCAAAATTCTTCTTACTGAGGAGATAACCACAAGAAATAAAATTTTCCAGGACAGAAATGTAAGTTCACTTGTGGCTGCTGGTCCAAAGGGTGGATGAGTTAATGATACCAATACGAAACTGAGATCCCATGGTAGCACTTAGTCTTTAATGAGAAGATGTAGAGGAGCGTTCCATTGAGTAATGCTTTGCATGGCTTCTGTGCTGCAAAGGAAGAAGGAGGAAATCCTGTGTGAAAGCTGGAAATGGCTAATAACTGCACTTTAATAGTGGAGTAAATAGAACCGGTATAAAAATGCAAAGAACTGAAGAACAGTCGGGATGGAGGCACAGAAGGGGTCCAGTCCTCGATTAGGGGCTTATATGGAGAGATGCAGCCACTTGCTCTTGTAGACTTCTTTATGATATCCTTTCTGACATACTGACAGAATATGGACTACTTTTTAAGAAAGTGCAGTATCAGAGAACATCAGTGGAATTGGAGAATTCATGTGCTCAGCTTGAGGGAGCAGATGTCCAGGTGAGGCTTGCTGGCATGGTGAGCTACAAGAGTTGGTTGTGGATTCAGAAGCCATGACTGCTTCTTCAGATAAGGCTGCAGTAAAAGGATTCATATTTACTTGGGTCAGAATGGTGCAGTGAGGATAGTAGTAGCCTTGTATGGTGGGGGGAGGGGGCTTCTACAGCAAGACTGTGATCAGGGAAAGAGGAGAGGAGGAAAGGTTTAGAGAAGTACAGAAGGCCACCAAAAGACAAGTGTGTACCTTGGTGAATGACCCTGTGGAAGATACAGTATGTGATAGATTTACTTAGGTTCATAGGTTCACATGTGTTTACTAGACTAACAACCACAAGGGTCTTTTTTAAGTCTAGCCCTGCATCCCAAATCTCTGACCAGTTCTGATACCCTTGATAAGTGTAAGCATGGGCCTGGGAAGTGAACCACTTACAGGTTACCTGTGTCCATTAGAGACATAGGTGCCAAACCAGGGATGAATTTCCAGTTTCCCATCCAATTGTCGAAGTTGCACTTGAATTGGGTTAGGGAGGAACTCTATGTCACATGGATGTACAGCCTGTTCCAAAGATGCGGTATATCTCATCTCTTTGATACATACCTATTTCTCCAGCAGGTACTATTTATATCACAGGCAAGGTTTAAGTCTTCAGAAAGGGTAATTCTGGTACTATTTATTTTGCGGATATGCAAGAGGTCCATCAGAGTGGGGTCTGACAATGCCCTGTATGCCAGGCATAGATGTCCACTAAAAAGCCTGTAGGAGACAGAATACAGGGACAGGGCCTTGAGGCAGTCTGCAGAGGACAGTTTACTTATGCCCTGTATCTTTTAGTGAGAAACCTCTGTGGACGTTCCAATTGTTGGATATGCCTGGTTAGGTACATACCAAAGGGGGCATTGTACTCAGTGATAGGTCTGATGAATGCCAAATACAGTGGAATAATGACTTCCTTGGACTTAGATGCCATACCTTTGTTTATAAGTTGCGTAATGTGGAATGATTTCCTTACCACTGTAGACTTACATAATGACACTGGAGGCTAACCTCTCACATACAAGCCCACATCAGGTTGTCCAAACCACACACACAACACCCACCTCACACTGCACACAACACACACACAGACTAATGTAGGCACTTAACAGCAATCTTCCTGAACAATAAAAAACACCTAGATCTCTCATTGTCAAAGATCTGCCTCACAAAGCCCAAATTCACTCAGAATAAACACCACCTAACACCACACATACTGTCACTCTCAGTGGAGCCATAAACACCAAGTCCGCATGGCAAGAAAACACACTTTCCATGATGTTCATCACAGAGGACTCCATTGTAAGATATACTGATGATCCCTTAGCAGGCTTAACAGGAGAAGATAACTGTTAGTTGTTTATCTGGTGCCATGGTCTGCCAAATCACGCATGCAGTCAAGTCATTATGCCACAGGTACCAATATGATTCTATCATAGTCCATATATATGTGCAAATGACCTGAGATTTACCTTTTTAAATTACATGAATAAAGATATTATTAATAAAGGATTTTCGACTGGAAACAGACTGCCTGCCTTGCTTGGATTACTTTCGAATACTTAGTAATTCTGTACAATTATATATTTTTTATTTTTATTTTTTGACATAAGATGAGTTTAAGTTTGCTACTTCTACTACTGTCTGATCTGATTAATATACAGCGATTAACTAGAGATATATGGACTGAAAATCTTCCACACAGAGAAGTTTCTTACACTGTTTTGTTTTTGGACCCACTGCACTTGTTTAGTGGGTTGTTTTGAGACTTTGGGGATACCACAGAGATTACTTGTTTTTTATATTATGGAGCTTTCACACAGTCTCTCTCAGGGCTGGTATGAGCCTAGCATTGAGCAACATATTACCATAATCGAGGATGATGCCACAATATAAGCAAAAATTACTGATTTTGATGACTGGCTGCATTTCTGGCATCATTCTAAGGGGATCCAATATTTGTCAGCTTAGGAGGACATGATTAACCGACCACAAGCTTTGCCAAGGATGGTCTATACCTTTCCCCTCTAGATTTTCGAATACTAGCTAAAACTTTACCCACCTCCGTACTGCCTTTTTAGGTAATGCCAAATTAACAAACCTATTGACATAGCAAAATCAGTTTAACTGAACCTCAAGGTGTTGATACTCAATGCCAGCAGCCTATAAAAACTACACTCCTAGCAAGCCCTCCTCACACTTGAGGATATAGACATCTGTACTGTTACCAAGACTTGGTTAAAAGTGGCAGACAGTACCCTGGCAGTGCAACGTTTTAGTGTCTTCCACTCTTTTAGACCAGCCATGATGAAGGTGACTCAATACATATCAATAGCAAGCATACCTCTGTAGTGGTTAAACAGGCTGATGTGCTGGATTTTCTCCATGTGAAGATCACTAGAGACAAAATCCCATGTCATATCCTAGCCAGCTATAGGTCACATTCCAAGTCCTAAGAAGCTCACAATGCATACTTGGACCTACTGCAGATACTTGCTATCCAACCTAACACCTTACTCATGGGAGACTTTAATTACCCCTCGATATACTGGGAATCCTACATGCCCTCAAATCTATAGGTACAGAGATTTCTAGACTTCGTAAATATAAACACCCTTGACTTAACAGTGAATACACCCACTAAAGGCTCCAATATACTGGACCTCTTGCTCACAAATACTGGAGAATTCTACATCCCCCGTCCACAAATTTCTCATTCTCCCTGGTAAGGTCAGATTATAAATCAACTCTGGAATCCCTTTAAAACTAATAACAGGAAGTATTCCAAGGTAAATTACCTTTTATTAATTGTTGGTTTATTAAAAATCAGTGTCCTTCTAAACCCTGAAAACACAGCAGCCTATGCTGCGTTGGTCTCAGATACTCTGTACAACCATGTCAATGGCTGCAGAGAGGTTGCTGTACTTACCAAAGTAAGCCCAGGACTAGCCCCAGAAACAAACCGTCCTGGTGGCATCCCAAATTAAACCGGATACACAACAAAAGGAAAATAATTACAGCAAAAATCAGGAAAGGTATTTCCCATAAAGAAAAACTCTCTCATCAAACTAAATAGGCAACTAAGCGCGATAACTAGGTCAAGCAAAGCCAGCTTTGAGATTAAAAGAACCTCCCAGGTGAAAGATAACCATAAGACCTTTGTTTATGTCAGAAATCTCAAAGGCAGCACATAGCAACGTGCTGAACTGGTGGTTAATGGTGCCACATTCACCTAGCCAGGCTACAGAGTGAATCTGTTAGTGGACAAATTAAGTTCCAACTTTATCCCCCCCTCACCCATCCACCAAAGTATACCCTTAGACAAAGCCCCTTAAACTATAACTAGAAAGGATGTATTGGCTACGCTCACTGAAGCAAAGAATATGGTTTCAGTGGGCCCTGATAACATCCCAGGATGCCTTCTGAACAGTCTAAAATACGACTTATCAGGACACCCTGGAGTCATTATTTAACTATAGTCTTAAAAGAGGCTTTGTACTACATGAATGAGAGACTGCAAAGGTCATCTCCCTTCATAAGGGTGGACCTTCAACAGATATTGGAAACTACAGACACATTAGTCTGACTAGTCTTATTTGCAAAGCTATGGAAAGAATTATCATGAAAATTATTAGCAAGGATATAGGACACCTGCAGACACTTGATCCATCCCAATCCAGATTCCATGAAGGTGTTTTTACCGAAGCGCTAGAATAAAGGATTGGTTTCAAAAGCTGCTTTCTTTGTTTGGAGTCTAACAGATTGGTATCCTGTTGTATTCAGAAGGAGTGGGGAGGAGAGGTGTTGTTGAGAATTTACTTGATGCATCCCAGTTTGGCATTGTCAAGGGGAGGTCATACTTTATCGGCCTTTGAAAATGTCATAAAGGCAATGGATGAGGGGAAAACGGTGCATATACCTACCAAATATGGCTAAAGCATTTGATGCAATACTCCACTCGGACATTGTCAACAAAATTAGGGAACTAGATATAACCTCCTTTATAACACACTGGATAGCTAGCTGGCTCACTGATAGGACCCAGGAGGACAGAATCAGTGATGCCACCTCCATAAAGAGGCTTGTCACCAGTGGAGTCCCCAGGGCTCTGTGCTAGGCCTATTCCTCTTTGGCATCTAGTTCTCAGATGTCAAAACCAATATCAAGGGACTCTAACTAACCAAGTTCAAAGATGACTGCAAACCAGATGCACCCTTTTTGTTCTTTACCCTTAAATTATTTAATATCGATATGGTAGCAATAGCTTGAGCAGGATCTTTTTGAAAGGCATGAGACAACAATTGATATTACAAGTTCAAATACATAAGCACTTAAGCTAATAAACAAAAAAGTATCAAATGATGTTGCATGATTATCACACGGTTTAAAATGGTTATAATGTTATATAGATTTTAGTCTAATGAAGTCTCGATCTTATTAGTGATTATTTTTAGAGAAAAAAAGTGCTTACTATTTTATTATTAGTTAAAAATATTATATTGCTTTAATAAATTATTGATTTAAAACAGTTATTTCAGTCGGGTTCCTGTCTCCATGGATTTTTATGTTTTGACTAATAAATAAAGCATCAGTCAGAAACATTTAAAAGTCAGCAATACATACCTGCAGCCCGTAGGCTGTTCATATGCCAAGGTCCGGGGGAAGGAGGGAGGGACAGTTGAAGACAAATGAAGTATAATGTTATATAGATTTTAGTCTAATGAAGTCTCGATCTTATTAGTGATTATTTTTAGAGAAAAAAAGTGCTTACTATTTTATTATTAGTTAAAAATATTATATTGCTTTAAAAAATTATTGATTTAAAACAGTTATTTCAGTCGGGTTCCTGTCTCCATGGATTTTTATGTTTTGACTAATAAATAAAGCATCAGTCAGAAACATTTAAAAGTCAACAATACATACTAGAAATAAAATGCAGCAATGTATTTTACGAAATCAAATATGTAAGCAACAAACTTGCATAAAAATAAATAAATAAATGTATCTAAACAAACCAATGGCATAGATTATAGCTATATCTAGCAGCTTAACTAGACTGGTCTCTACCAGCAGCTAAAGATATAACTGATTTTCTATCAGCCTCTAACTTGTGAGTCCAAACAGGAGATGCGCATTTCCAGAGACAGACAGAGCTCAACTTTAATCTGTTTCAGGAATAAAGTTCACTAAGCTCTGCTTAAGACTCTGCAACAGTTCCTCCAGTTTGGAATTAAAAATGGATGACGCTTTTCCTGTTTTCGGGGTCTTTTAGCTGTTGGGGAGGTCAATTCAAATAAGGTGATACATCCTTGGCCAGTAGCAGCATTTCAAGAAACAATGAAAATGTGAGCAAATGTCAGAAGCAGATTTAGTTTCAGTTTCTAACAAATGTACTGAATTTCCACTAAAGGAAGTCAAATACTCATAACTATTCACATTTGCTACATTCTGTACAATCTATATGTTTTATATGTTGCAAGATTTACAACACAATTTTTATTAACAAACAAAATTACATTTGTTTAGCACAGTACTATTTCTTTGCATTCTGACAAACATTTATACCAGTAGTTCTAAAGTGAAATAATCGCAAGTTAGGTATCTAAACACATCAGTGTAAGGTAAAAGACAATCCCATTCTTCAGTATTCCTATTGCTATATATCATTTAAATATGACCATAACAATACAATTTAATTATAGCACATTCCATGCTCTTGTATAATGTAAAGGCTCACAATCAAAACCTAAGGATAATGTAGACAAAAAAAGAAGTTATGTACTCACCATAATGTTCCATCTGAGCAGTTTTACTTTATTTGTCTTCACCCTGTGGAATACGGATCGGTACTGGATCCGAGCTGGCAACTGTACTAGCATCTGCTCCGAGCTCCAAGCTCCTCCCCTTACCCATAATACACCTTCACTACCTTCCAACCCCACATTGAATTTACTGAACCTTATACTGATAACCCAACCTGAAAAAATACTTGTGACCTATACCTGCAGCCCGTAGGCTGTTCATATGCCAAGGTCCAGGGGAAGGAGGGAGGGACAGTTGAAGACAAATGAAGTAGAACTACTCAGATGGAACGTTATGGTGAGTACATAACTTCTTTATCTGAAGCAGTTTACTTCATTTGGTCTTCAACCTGTGAGACAGAGTCCCTAGCTACCAAACTCCTGGTGGCTCTCATGGAAGGAAATTCCGTTACCAAAAGAGAAAAGCGACAAACCAGTGAAATGTTGCCTCGAACCAAAAAGAACCTCACCAAGCGATTAGTTCCTTAACACAAATTTTATTTTGTTCACAAAAGACAAAGCAGCGTTTTCGCTACACACATAAGGTAGCTTCTTCAGAGAAGTGGTATTAGAGCTAGTAACACGCTCTTAAATGAATGAATGCTAGTACTGTAGTTACATCACTTCCTGAATAGGTCAATGTTAAAATTTAAAGTGAAACCACAATATATAAATCCTCAATAATAAAACAAAACATAAAACATAAAACACATCGACCTAACTGGAACAGTAAATGGCGCTGTGTATATGGCGTCAGCAACTGCTTAGCAGGTTGATTCATTTTAAATTCGCCAAATAAATTAACAACAAGAAACGTCATATACATAACTACAAATTACACTAAAGCAAAATGCACAAATAGTGCCTGCTTTAAAGAGCTTAAAAAATATAAAATTTAAAATTATCTTACCAGACTATACAAAGTTTGGTATAAGACAAAAAAATATATCAAATAAAAGGATCCTAAAAAGTTATTCTTATTTTAGGAATATACAAATGGACCCTACAAACTCAGCAAGTGTGTGCAAAATGAGAAATTCCCTTAGAAAGTGTGTAGGGGTAGGGGTTAAAATTTTAATGAATACACCAAAGGGGTTTTATGATGCTAACAGCTTCACAAGAAAAAATTGTAGCAAAATGCATGTTTACCCTATAGTAGAAACCCCCTTAAAGAATAGGGGTACATTCATGTGTGCACATAGAACACCTAGAACCAGTGTCCTTATCTCCAAACAAAAAATGTACAAGGGGAAAGGAGAATACAACCTTAAATTTATTTAAGTTATATTAGACATATGTAGGCTACCTCAAGTAAGATTTATATTTTAAATAGACAGCAATGTTGCAACTGTCGTTGAGACCTGGTGTATTGAACGCGTCCAACTTTAGTTGCCATAATAGTTCACGGGTTTCTAGTATGATTGAAGTAGGGCCTCCTCTGATAGGGGTGGAAATATGATCAATACCCATGAACATGAAGGAATGGCCAGGACAGTTTACTATGTGTTTGGCCAAAGCATTCTCGTACTTGTTGTTTTTAATAGCATAATTATGCTGGTAGATACGATCCTTAAACCTTCTGTTGGTCTTGCCGACATAGAAGGCCGAACAACAAGTGCAAAAGGCTACATAGATAATTGATTTAGTACTACAAGTAATTCTATGATGTATGTCAAATTTCTTCTCCTTAATACAAAAAGAACTACCAGTCTTAATAAAATGGCACTGGCTACAAAAACCACATGAAAAGGAGCCCTTAGTCCTGCTTTGGATTTCATGAACTGAACTCTTTTGCAGTAATTCCTTAATGTTCCTACCCCTTTTAAAGACTGTTCTAGGTTTTTCTCCCAGTTTTTCCACCAACATGGGAGTACTGGAAATGAAATGCCAATTCTTAATCAGGATTTCTTGAATGGAGTAGGAATTGATGTTAAAGGTAGTAATAAAGCTACATGGATATTCATTTGATGGAACATCGGCTGTAGAAGTGACACCCAACCCTGTGGTTGGAATTATTGAGTTATCCTGAACTTCGGCCATATCTAAGTCTACCAAAAGCGTACTTGCCAAAAGGGGTTTATAGAAACCATTCACTCTCTTGGTTTCTACCTTATCAATCAGGTCTTCAATTAAATTTAGAGGATAGCCACGGTTCAGGAACAATCCCTTTAAGAATGTACATTCTAATGAAAAATCAGACAGATCAGTGCACATTCTAACCGCCCTCACAAGCTGGCCTTTCACTATAGCTCTGTTCCAGTTAGGTCGATGTGTTTTATGTTTTGTTTTATTATTGAGGATTTATATATTGTGGTTTCACTTTAAATTTTAACATTGACCTATTCAGGAAGTGATGTAACTACAGTACTAGCATTCATTCATTTAAGAGCGTGTTACTAGCTCTAATACCACTTCTCTGAAGAAGCTACCTTATGTGTGTAGCGAAAACGCTGCTTTGTCTTTTGTGAACAAAATAAAATTTGCGTTAAGGAACTAATCGCTTGGTGAGGTTCTTTTTGGTTCGAGGCAACATTTCACTGGTTTGTCGCTTTTCTCTTTTGGTAACAGTTTCCGTCATGGCTTCGGAACCTTCCCTGAGTCTCACTAGCCCTAACATCTTTGGGTCTAACGACACGAACAATTTGGATATTCCAAATATGCTACTTGTGGTTACACAGAGATTGAACTCCCTCAACGAACGGCTTGAGTCTTTTGAAAGGAATTATCAAAATCTTGCCTCTGGTGGACTTCAAACCATGCCTGTGGAAGGCAGTACTGATAGAGCATATACCGGATCGCAGGATTCCATTCCTGCAGCCCAGCCGTTGAGAGTGGCAGGTCCCTCAAGTAAATCTTTTTCAACTGCAGTTTCTAGGGCTGCTTCAAATCGCATAAACGTCATGAATAGACAAGAAGATGCACTCATTGGCGGTACATCCATATCCGAATGGATAAATAATACAGGTGACTTTTTGGCTTTCATTAAACCTTTGCATGATGTTTCGCCGGTGCCTGATGCCACTACTCCTATCAATCGTACTGAGTCAGTGACGGACAAACTGAAACTATTAGATAATAAAACTTTTACATTAAGGAAGCTACAGCTTGAAGTGGCTTACTTTAAGCAATGCCTTGATGAAGGTTTAATACCTAAGGGCCTAAGGAACTGTTTCTCTCCATCTAATTTAATTAACAGCAATGATTTCTTGATTGATTTAAAAGACCTTTTTCAAAAACAGGGCATGCAACTTATCGAATTGATTGTGAAGCATCATTCTATGAGTATTGCTAACATGACCAAAAAAGTTTGTGCTTTAGATGAAGAGATTAAACTTAATGACACTTTTTCTAAGTTCAAATTTGATTATGCCCGCATCTTTTCTAGTATTGATACATACTTAGTAAAAATTAAATCAAACAAATCTAAAAAATTGTATAGGGACAGGCTTGCATATTCAAATGATAAAGCCTACCCTAAGTTATTCATTAAGCAGCAGGATGAAAGGAAAGATGCCCAAAGTGACCATACAGGCAGGGGGGAGTCTGGTACTTCACCCAACTCACATATTGCCTCTTCCAATACCGATAGCCAAAGTGGCCCTAGGAGAAGCAATAGGAATAAAAACAAACAAGGAAATAAGGGTAGATTCAACGAACACCCTGCTAACAACACTAATATGGGTACCAGCAGCAATTTCAATTCTGACAATACTTTTTTAGGGGATCAGAACAACCCAACTCGGAGGGGGAACAAGAATTGGGCCCACTAACTTACGTGGAAACCAACAGAACTAACAGTTTTCCTACTATTGTATTAAATGAAAAGGGTGATTTCACTATATACAATTTTTCAACTCTTGTGTTAGAACCGGAACTGGTGGAACTACTAGCCCTAGGCAACACATTTGTTCCTTCTAGACGATGTGATGTAGCCAGGGTCCTTTTGGACTTAAAATGTTATGTAAGAAAATTGAATTTAAAACTGTTATTCAATGATTCCACAAGGAGTGAGCCTAACAGATTAAAACTTCCTAGCGTCTTTGACCCCCCATTACATGTGGGACTAAAAATGTTTGAGAATGCATGTGAAATAGATATCAGACATATGGACAAGGTCTTCTTTCCTATGACTAATCAATTCAACATTACCAAAGAACAACTAGTTGCCCTTAACAAATTACGTGCAACCTCTGTCAGAATTATTAAACCTGACAAAGGGGGTGGGCTGGCCATTTTTGAACAGACCGATTATGTAGAGAGAATGTGCAAGGTTTTGGACTCTCCAGCATATGAGGCCACTACATTAAATGAAATGAATTGCAGCTCTAACAGAATTAGGGGCTACTTCAGGGACTTGTTCATTGACGGGAGAATTGATTTAGACACTTTAAATTATATAGATATTCTGCATCCAAAGACTCCTGTAATGTTTGGGATACCTAAGGTACATAAAAACCTTAGGGATCCACCTATGCGGGCATTGATTGATGGGAGATCTTCGTTATCCTACCCCTGTTCTAAATTCATTGATTGTTTGCTCTCAAAATATTTGGAACTCATCCCCAGTATTTGTAAGGACTCCTGGTCCTTCTTGTCCAACTTGAATGACATTTGTCTGGAGGATTCCATCAATTTTCTTACTATCGACGTAGTCGATTTGTATACCTCCATTCCACACCAGGAGGCGACAGAATGGGTTGATTTGCTCCTAACGAAATTGGGTGCCCCCAGAAATGAGATTAACAATGTCACTGAATTACTGGATATTGTTTTATCATCTAACTTCTTCCTATTTGAAAAAGATCTGTACATTCAGAAGCAAGGTGTAGCCCATGGGGTCACCATGCGGGGCCTCAGTAGCCAATTTATTTATGGCTTACTGGGAGAGGCATTTTGTCCTCAACAACACTGAATGGAAGGAGAAGTTAGTTTACTACACACGTTTTCTTGATGACGTTTTTATTCTTTTCAAAGGCAATTCAGTACTGGCACAGGAATTCGTAGAATACTTGAATCAAACAACTTAATTCCTTAAATTCACCTACAGTTTTGCTACTGATGTGATTGACTATCTTGATGTCAGGCTGACAAGAGATCTATCTCTTAGTAAGTTAAAATCAGTTATCCTTAGAAAAAATACATATGTTAACTCATTTCTGCATTTTACCAGCGCACACCCCTTCAAACTTAAAAGAGCTATAGTGAAAGGCCAGCTTGTGAGGGCGGTTAGAATGTGCACTGATCTGTCTGATTTTTCATTAGAATGTACATTCTTAAAGGGATTGTTCCTGAACCGTGGCTATCCTCTAAATTTAATTGAAGACCTGATTGATGAGGTAGAAACCAAGAGAGTGAATGGTTTCTATAAACCCCTTTTGGTAAGTACGCTTTTGGTAGACTTAGATATGGCCGAAGTTCAGGATAACTCAATAATTCCAACCACAGGGTTGGGTGTCACTTCTACAGCCGATGTTCCATCAAATGAATATCCATGTAGCTTTATTACTACCTTTAACATCAATTCCTACTCCATTCAAGAAATCCTGATTAAGAATTGGCATTTCATTTCCAGTACTCCCATGTTGGTGGAAAAACTGGGAGAAAAACCTAGAACAGTCTTTAAAAGGGGTAGGAACATTAAGGAATTACTGCAAAAGAGTTCAGTTCATGAAATCCAAAGCAGGACTAAGGGCTCCTTTTCATGTGGTTTTTGTAGCCAGTGCCATCTTATTAAGACTGGTAGTTCTTTTTGTATTAAGGAGAAGAAATTTGACATACATCATAGAATTACTTGTAGTACTAAATCAATTATCTATGTAGCCTTTTGCACTTGTTGTTCGGCCTTCTATGTCGGCAAGACCGACAGAAGGTTTAAGGATCGTATCTACCAGCATAATTATGCTATTAAAAACAACAAGTACGAGAATGCTTTGGCCAAACACATGGTAAACTGTCCTGGCCATTCCTTCATGTTCATGGGTATTGATCATATTTCCACCCCTATCAGAGGAGGCCCTACTTCAATCAT
This sequence comes from Protopterus annectens, assembly GCF_019279795.1. NCBI lineage: Eukaryota > Metazoa > Chordata > Ceratodontiformes > Protopteridae > Protopterus > Protopterus annectens. The sequence goes on from NC_056732.1 coordinate 949,207,029, forward strand.
ACTAGAAACCCGTGAACTATTATGGCAACTAAAGTTGGACGCGTTCAATACACCAGGTCTCAACGACAGTTGCAACATTGCTGTCTATTTAAAATATAAATCTTACTTGAGGTAGCCTACATATGTCTAATATAACTTAAATAAATTTAAGGTTGTATTCTCCTTTCCCCTTGTACATTTTTTGTTTGGAGATAAGGACACTGGTTCTAGGTGTTCTATGTGCACACATGAATGTACCCCTATTCTTTAAGGGGGTTTCTACTATAGGGTAAACATGCATTTTGCTACAATTTTTTCTTGTGAAGCTGTTAGCATCATAAAACCCCTTTGGTGTATTCATTAAAATTTTAACGGGCCAGTTGCCATACCCCTACACACTTTCTAAGGAAATTTCTCATTTTGCACACACTTGCTGAGATTGTAGGGTCCATTTGTATATTCCTAAAATAAGAATAACTTTTTAGGATCCTTTTATTTGATATATTTTTTTGTCTTATACCAAACTTTGTATAGTCTGGTAAGATAATTTTAAATTTTATATTTTTTAAGCTCTTTAAAGCAGGCACTATTTGTGCATTTTGCTTTAGTGTAATTTTTAGTTATATATATGACGTTTCTTGTTGTTAATTTATTTGGCGAATTTAAAATGAATCAACCTGCTAAGCAGTTGCTGACGCCATATACACAGCGCCATTTACTGTTCCAGTTAGGTCGATGTGTTTTATGTTTTATGTTTTGTTTTATTATTGAGGATTTATATATTGTGGTTTCACTTTAAATTTTAACATTGACCTATTCAGGAAGTGATGTAACTACAGTACTAGCATTCATTCATTTAAGAGCGTGTTACTAGCTCTAATACCACTTCTCTGAAGAAGCTACCTTATGTGTGTAGCGAAAACGCTGCTTTGTCTTTTGTGAACAAAATAAAATTTGCGTTAAGGAACTAATCGCTTGGTGAGGTTCTTTTTGGTTCGAGGCAACATTTCAATGGAAGGAAATTCCGGAGCACTGTGGAACCAAGGGATGCTCTCCTTCTGGAAGTCAAATCCAATTTGTAATGAGAAATAAACATAGGAGATGAGGACTAAGTAGCTGTAGAGCAAATATCATCCAAAGACACTCTAGACCAAAAGGCCACAGACATAGCCATGGACCTAATGAAATGAGCTTTCACCTGACCTGGAGGAGATATGCCTCTGTCCTTATAGACCTGAAGGATGTATGAAAAAATCCATCTAGTAACAGTGACCTTGGAGATAGGTTTCCCCAAAAAGGGTTTATAGAAAGATACAAACAACTGATCAGATTTAAGGAAATTTTTAGTCCTGTTTAAATAGAATTGTAACTGTCTATGAACATCCAACAGGTGGAGTTTGTATTCCATCTTGTTAGAAGAATTAGGAAAAAACACAGGCAAATTGATGCTCTGACTGATACTGACTGATGATGTCACTTAGGAAGAAAGGATGATTGGTTTGAAGTGAAACACTATCTTTGTGAAAAATCATGTAAGGAACTTTGATAGACAAGGCCTGTAATTCTGTAACCCTTTTGGCAGAGGTAAAAGCCACCAGAAAAGCCGTTTTCCAAGATAAATATTTCAGATCTGCTGTTGCAGCAGGCTTGAAAGGCGGAGCGACCAAAGTTTGAAGAACCATAGTAAGGTCCCATGGGGGAACAGGATCTTTGACCGGGGGCCGTAACAAAAAGGTGTCTTTAATAAAGGCTTTACACAGTCTGGAAGAGGCTAAAGTGGCAGAAATCTCGCCCACATGAAAATGAGAGATGGCAGCCAGCTGAACCTTGACAGTAAAAGAACTAGCCCCGAGTTGAAAATATCAGCTAGAAAATCAAGAATGGCAGAAACAGGAGCCGTGAAAGGGTCTAAACTCCTTTGAGAGGCCCAAAAGAAAAAAAAACGTTTCCACTTGCTGCGATAAATCTTCCTGGTCAAAGACTTATGAGCAGCCACCAAACTAGATCTAACTGAGGAGGATAGTCCAGGGGTCCAAGCAATCACAGGAACTGGAGCAGCCAAGCTGTGAGCTTCAAACTGTCCAGATTCGGATGAGGCACCCCGAGGGGTGTGAAATTAGATCCTGAATGGGATCCGGGATCCAAGGCAGAAACAGAAGGTGAGACCAAAGAAAGGGAAACCATACCTGGCAAGACCAAAACGTGGCAATGAGGATCACTTTGCTCCCCAGTCGAAGAGCTTTCTCTAGAAACCTCGGGATAAGGGTTACTGGCGGGTAAGCACACTGAAGACCGGGAGGCCAAGTATGAACTAGAGCGTCTTTGGGGGACTCCCCCGGCAGGGGTTTCAGAGCAAAAAAAACTCTCTCCACTTCACGTCGTAAGGAGATGCGAAGAGATCGCAGCAAGGTTGACCCCACTTGCAGAACATCTGTTCCGCTACTGAAAGATTCAGAGACCACTTGTAAGGCATCAGAATGGTCTGACTTAGCCTGTCCGCTATGATGTTGGACCATTCCGGAATTTGCATTGAGATGAGAAAGTGACCGGTGGAGATCGCCCATTCCCACACTCTCATGGCCTCGCAACAAAGAAGGTAAGATCTGGTTCCTCTCTGTTTATTGATATACCAGCCCACTGACATGTTGTCTGACTGAATTGCAATCGTTCCCAGAGGAAGAAAGGCATGAAGGGCCTGCAACGCTACAAGGACCGCCCTCATCTCTATGACATTTATGTGCAAGCTCGTCTCTACAGAGGACCACAGGGCCATGGACTGCCCTGCTCATATAATGCCCCCTTCACCAGAGTTGGGAGGTGTCCGTGGTCACTGTGGCTTGGGCCGGGACCGGAACAAATGGTCATCCCTCCAAAATGTCCGGATAACACATCCACCATATGAGAGACGACCGACAGACTCAACTGAGTTGAATTGGATATGCCAATGGCAGTTCCCACAGGCACCACTGTACACCTAGAGTCCACTGTAGAATTCTCATGTGTAACCAGGCACACAGGTGAAGAGTTATGGTTGCTGCCATCGAGCCTAAGGCCCTCAACACCGATTCCGCCATAGGGAGATGAGAGTGGTAGATCAGGGAGACATGCATCCTAAGGTTTTGTACTCTCTCCGAGGTCAGGAAGATTTTGCACTGAGGAGCATCTATCCTGGCACCAATGTAGTCTATCACCTGTACAGGATCTAGGAGTGATTTGGATGCATTGATTGTGATCCCCAAACACAGAGCAAGAGTCAGGATATAATCCCTGATTTGGGAGAGTGGATGCCTGGTGGGAGCAGTGAGGAGTCAATCGTCCAGGTATAGATAGACCTGAATCCCCTGAAGCCTCAAGTGAGCCACTATCACTGCCATCACTTTGGTAAACACACTGGAGGCTGTGGAGAGACCAAAGGGTAGGGCTCGAAATTGGTAATGATCAACTTCTAGCCCGAAGCGGAGGAACCTCCTGGAGCTTCTGTGCATTTGTATGTGATAGTAAGCATCCTGGAGGTCTAACGAGCACATCCAGTTGCTCTCTTGCAGGTACGGCATGATAGACTGTAATGTGACCATCCAGAACTTCTCTTTGGCAACTGACAGGTTCAGGGTAGAAAGGTCCAGAATGGGCCTTAAGTCCCACATTTTCTTTGGCACCAAAAAGAACCTGGAGTAGAAGCCTGATCCAAACTGATCTGGAGGGACGGTTTCGCTGGCTCGTTTTTCTAGCAGCTTGAAAATTTCCTGTGCTGCTGCCTCCCTTTACGTGGGTGGTATATCTGGGAGGTGTCTGGGAGATTTGGGGGGACCCACGAAGAGGATAGAGTATCCTGTGGATATGATCTGAAGCACCTAGCGGTCTGATATTATGGACTCCCATACCGCTAGGTGCAAGGACAATCGTCCCCCGACTGCCTCAGGAGTAGAGCAGTCGGGCCACCCCTCAGGGTTGCTGCCTGGGTGTGTCTGAGAAAGGTTCTCGAGACTGAAAATTCCTTGGACCCCTCTGCCTCTGGGCCGGCATCCATTCAGTCCCCCTCTGGGGAAAGAAGAGCCCTGAGTGTCATGGGAATACTGTGACTTCCAGAAACCACATCTTCTTTTGCCCTCTCTGGTTACGGGAAAAGGACCTTTGAGGGTTCGAGAAGCGGATCCCGATGGCAGACAGTGTCTTCCCGTCCTTCTCACTCTGAACTAATGTCTTTTTGACGATCTTACCAAAGAGAGTAGAGCCGCCATAAGGGGCATTGGCAAAAGATGCCTTGAAGGGTTCCGAAAATTGACATAATCTGAGCTAGGCGTTGCGCTTCATGGGCACGCTGGACTCAGCCACCCTATCTGCTCCTTCCGTAGCATGTGAAAGGAGTCGCATGGATGTGTTGGAGGCTGCTTTTAAAGTGGCCATCTTCGCGGAGAACGAAGCCCTGTCTTTCTGCGACATGGACTTAGGGGGAGACTCCTCCAGCTCCTTTACCAGGTCGCACTGGAGTCTGGTGACATGGGCCAGGTAATTCAGCACCCTAATTGAAAAAGTAGCTGAAGTGTAAACCCACTTCCCTAGGCAGTCCATCATCTGTGACTCTCGGTCAGGGGGATGAACCAAGGAACTCCCCTGTGGAAGTTACTTCTTTGTGGCTGCTGCTACCACCATTGCGTCTATGGGGAGCCCTTCTTCCATGCTGGTCTGTCTGTGGGGGGACTTAAAATTTTGTCAGGTCTTTTTGGAAATGGAACCTTGCAGTGATTCGGAACTTGATGAGAGCCTAATGAATTTGTCTGTTTACAATTATGAATGTAATGATTAGGATGCTAGTGCTGGTATGTTAAATGATGAACAAACAAATGCAAACTTTAGTTTTTTAACTGGATATGGTAAATTAGTGATGCCTCAATTTAAGAACATTGATAATAAATTCACACCATATATCTCTGTGCCTGCTATTTCTATTTTTCAAAAAGTTCTCCTTAGGGAAATAGAGATTTCCTATAAGGAATTTATTAAAGAAAAAAAGCAATTTAATTTAAATAAAGAGGAATGGTTGGCCTTAAAACATCTGAAGAAGCTTAAAAATTATTATATTTTCAAATGTGCTGATAAAGGTGGAAATTGGGTTATTAAGGATAAAAAAGGTTATTGTAAAATGGTTAACAAATTATTGTTGAACCATGAAGAGTATAAGAAGCTGGATAGTGACCCTATAAAATCTTACAATGAAGAGTTATTATTTTTGTTGGAAAAGGGTGAACGTTTAGGGTTTTTTACACAAGCTGATGTTAATAAAATGTATATAAAAAACCCCACTATACCCATCCTATATGCGTTGCCAAAAATCCATAAAAACATAGTAGAGCCTCCTGGTAGACCTATTGTGTCAGGGGTAGGCTCCTTTTTGGAAAACGTAAATATCTTTTTGGATTTTCAACTGAAGGCATATTTGAATAGGGTAATTGCTCATATTTCCAACACACAAGATCTCATTAGTGAGGTATCAAAAATTTCTTGGAATTATGATTATTATTGGGTCACTATTGACGTAAAGTCTTTATATACTAATATTGATATTAAATGGGGGCTTGAGTCAATATCTAACATGTTAGGTGAGGGACCTAGAACCAGCTTTCTGATTAGTTTATTGGAATTTTGCTTGACCCATAGTTACTTTCTGTTCAATAAAGAATATTTTTTACAAGTGAAAGGCACTGCAATGGGTGCAGCTTATGCACCATCTTATGCTGTGATTTACATGGATTCATTTGAAAAAAAGTTTATTTATCCAACTGATTTTTTCAAAAATAATGTGGTTTTGTATAAACGTTTTATTGATGATTTGATTTTTATTTGTAGAGGGGACATGTTTGAATTTTTTGAGTTTTTTGAGATGTTGAATAACAATGACCAAAATCTTTCTTTTTCGTATGAGGTTAATAGAAATGAAATTAATTTTCTTGATGTGACTCTATTTGAAAGAGAAAATAGAATAGAATTTAGACCTTTCAGAAAACATACATCTGTGAACATGTTTTTACATGCAACCATGCATGCATCCTCCACATTTATTAAAAACATTGCCACATGGGGAGTTTAAAAGAATCCATGACCACACTAGTATAGAAGTTGAAGTGGATAATGAATTAAATAAAGTTTTCTTGAAATTATTGGACAGAGGATACAATAAAAATCACTTATTAAGATGTTGGGATACCATAATTGGAAAAGGTTCCATGGAACTAAGTTCAGGAGCTAATGTCCAAAATCCAGTGAGAATGAATGAAATGAGAGAAAACATAGAGAAAATATTTTTTGTAACTAAATTTACAACGTTTTCTAATAAACTTGCATCACTGGTTAAAAAATTTTGGTATCTAATAAGTGATGACGAATCAATAGGTCAACTATTTCCACATTCTGTAATTTTTTCCTATAAGGGAGGAAAAAATCTAAAAGAAATATTAAACAATAACTTATTAAATCTGGAGAGACCTATTTCTGCCAAAGTGGGCACCTTTGCTTGTGGTTCTTGTAGTGTGTGTGATAAAGTGATTAATGTGAAGTTAATCAATAAGGTAAACCACATCTCTAGACATTATTTCAATTGTAAATCAACTAGTGTTGTGTATATATTGGGCTGCTCCTGCATAAATATTTGGTATATAGGACAAACCAAGAGGATGGTGAGAACAAGAATCTTGGAACATTTGAAAGATATAAGGAACTTGAATCAATTTAGTCCAGTTGCCAAACATTTTATTGAGAAACATGGTGGTCGTGTTTAAGATTTAGTGTATTGGGGAAACTTTTAACTCAAAGGGGAGACAATATAGTAAGTAAATTGTTAGAATTAGAAACTAGAATGATATTAAAATTTAATACTTTAAAACCGAATGGTTTAAATCAGGAATTAGGTATTTAAAATCATATCCACTATTTTGAATTTAGCATCACTATGTGACTTTATATGTTTACATAATATCTTCATATATATATATATATATATATATATATATATATATATGCACATACACATCAAAATATTTATTTGTTTGTTAAAGTATATTTTATATATTTACAAAAACATTTTTCTTGTATGTTTATTATTTATTTATTTGGTATTTATATGCGCATATATATTTAAATTATATCAAACAAATGAATTTTGAAACTTTTTTCAAAGGTCACTTTAATATAATGTCTATTCCTTTTTTACATTGAAACTTTAATTGATTAATTAATTAATTGTTTCTAATTAAATGGTATATAAGTGTATTGCCATGGTGGAATAAAATGTGATCCTTGAAGGTGAATTGCCGAGGTACCAGATCGTTGGAATAATAAAGGAATTACTGGTGAAGTACTGGCTGATTGGTGTGTATTTTTCGTATATGGTTTCTGAACTTTTGTGTTTTTGGCTTTTTGGAAATGGTTCCATGGTGTCTGGCTCCTTCCATGCCGACGAGGTGACCAGATCCACCATAGGATCCACAGGAGGGGACATCCAAGAAGTAGATGGGCCGTGCCGAAAGCCTCCAGGAACACAGACTCTTCAGAAGAAGGTTTGGGGGCAGACCAACCTCCCCGCTGGCGCAGGACTTCCGTGATGTCTACAAAGGAGACATCCTCGGGAGGTGACCTAGGGGAACCTTCTCCATCATCCAAGTCCGTATCCTCGGTGAGGGACTCGGGGGAGTCGAAGTGCCTCCTCTTGCACGTATGTTTGAGAAGCACCTCTCCGGTGGGATTTCTCCGGGGGGAACTCACAAGCCACTTGTTTCTCAGGGGGAACCGTATGGGGCTCCTCGAGCATGGGCTGTCCCTCTGGTAAAATGATGGAGACCATAGCAAGAGCTGAGGGGATCTGGGAGGAGTCCGAGGGGGCAGTCAGGAGTCTTGATCCAGCAGAGGGAACCCTTTCTACCACGTCGAATGCCGAAGGAGAGTGAACCTCCTGAGAAAGCAATAAGGAGGCCAGTCTCCCTGGGTCTGACAAGAGAATCGGAGCCGGGCCAGAAGTGGACGAAGCTCCGAGGGAGGGAATTTGGCCCAACAAAGGCGGAGCATCCTGGAGGTCTAACAAGCACATCCAGTCGCTCTCTTGCAGGTACGGCATGATGGACTGTAATGTGACCATCCAGAACTTCTCTTTGGCAACTGACAGGTTCAGGGTAGAAAGGTCCAGAATGGGCCTTAAGTCCCCCTCAGATCCAACACCCAAGCTCCGGCTCTGAGAGCGGCTCGGATCTGAGCTGATCGGATCTGACATGCTCCAGGCAGATGTCAGTGTCGAGGAAGCATGTACCGTCGGCGCTGGCCCCCTGACTAAAGCCATCCTTGGATCCGAATACTCCATACCCGATGGACAGATCGGAGATATTGACTGGAAAAAAGGAAGCGAGCTCCCTCCTCCTGAGGGAGAGGGGGCTGGCAAGACCCCCATCTGGATCTGAGTACAGATGAACCTCCTCATCATTTTATCCATATCGACCTCAGACAAAGACAGGGTGGACCTCGACGAGGCCACGGACTCCGACCTTGTGGGTCGGGGCACCGAGGCCCTAGTAGCTGAGCATATCTCCTCCGGCTCTGGGGAGAACCTCAGAGATCGGAGCCGAGGGGAGTCATGGATCCGTAAGGTTTTTACACGTGAAGGGAGGTCCAGAGATCTCTTTCACTTTTCCCTCACCTTCGACTCTCTCTCCTTCTCTCTGCCCCTTTTCCGCTCCACTTCCACAGGCTTTTGTACAGGAAGTTGAGTCCCAGCATGGCAGGGAGGAAAAGCCAGGGGAAGAGAAGAAGGAGAGGTGGCCACAGCACCAGTTTTGACCGAAGCCAGAGACGAGGCAACAGTCTCTGAAGGGGGGAAGAAGGTCTTTCAGGCCAACTTGGCATCCCTATCTTTAATGGAGAGAGAGTTGAACCCCACACATATAGCGCAGTCTACACTCAGATGGGCCTCGTCCAAGCACATAGCACACAGAGTGTAGCCATCCGCAGGGGATAATTTATGGCCACACTCAGTGCATCTTTTGAAAATAGGCTTGTCAGCCACACTGTCAGAAGAAAGAAAATTTTTAAGAGAAAATGTTTTCTTTCGCTATGAGAACACCCACTCACCACACTCGCACACACACACTGAGGGGAGGAGGGGAAGCAAAAACTCCACACAACTATTCAAACTAAGCTAACTACTCTAAAAAAAAAAACTATAACTCGACACACCAATAAAGGGGAGGAGAAAGGGGGACCTATTCTATCACTATCTAAAGATTTTTAAAGAAAAGAGATATTTTTTAAGTTTTTTACCCACTTGAAAACCTGGAGCTCAAGAGATCACGATGCATAAGCTATTCGTGGCAAACGAGATATGGGGTGGGAAGGTAGTGAAGGTGTATTATGGGTAAGGGGAAGAGTTTGGAGCTCGGAGAAGATGCTAGTAAAGTTGCAGGCTCGGATCTGATACGGATCCGTATCCCACAGGTTGAAGACCAAATGAAGTAAACTACTTCAGATCACATATTACATTATCATTTCTATTGCATAAAACTGCAATTTCTTAATATACAGCTAATCCACCCATACACAGAATCCAAGGTTAGTCTGCTTGCATACATGTCTGTCTTCAAACAAGTCTCAAAAATATATGCCTTCTCTTGGTGAAACAACAGAAGAAGCTGTTACCTTTGCAGAAAAAGGAAACACATTCAAATATAAACTGTACAGCATCTCAGCCATGTCATAAGTTACTTATTCTATAACTTACAGCATATACACTTATAACTATACAAATTCATTAAACGAACTAACAGCCAATTTCAAGAAAATACAGTAAATGTAATATGTAATTAAATAACAGTTCAAAAGGTTCATCACCATTTTACCCAATACCACGCAATATTGCCTCAGTCATAAAATGCAGAATTCAACCAAATAGCGTTCCAGGAACCATCCAATGAATCACAAAAAATGTATATAATCCAGAAGAGCAGAAGTGCAAACACTATAGTATCCACTGGAAAGAAAAGTTTGGGGTATCACAAATAAATACTTTAATAAAAAATATGATTAAGCCCTTTCATCAACTAAACTGCTGACTTCTTCAGAATACAATGTTAATACAATCTAACCCTTAAATATCTTAGCTTTTTGCCACCAATACATAACTGACCAATTAACAACCTGTAAAATCTTCTGTAAAGTGATACGCTATCTAAACATAATACAAAATAAAACCTACTCTAAACATTAAATGCAATAAAATCACATTAAAATTCATAGCACAATACTTGTTATGTATACAACCAGAGCCCATCTGAAATATTTAATTTAACAACGTGCCACTAATACAGGCTTAATAGGTATACTATCATTCAAGCCGGGATAAGTAGTGGCATCTAGTAGCAACTGCCACTTGACTTCTTTCTCCCCTAATAAAGCCTTAATATTACCTCCCCTCGGGTTGCTGTACACTTGCTCCAAAAAGGCAAACTTAAAGTTATGATTTTCTCCTTTACTTGCTATGTGCCTATAAAGGGCATTGTTGACATCCTTCTTTTTAATATTGTATGTATGTTTGTATATTCTGTTCTTGAACATTCTTTCTGTTTTCCCAATGTAATACCCTGAACATAACATACATTTAGCTAAATATACTATGTATGTACTGTTACAATTTCCATTAATAAACTTAACTTTGGTTTTGTTATAGTTGTCAAGTATGATACTGTCTAATTCTAATATGTATTTACAATAGTTACAGTTTCCACACTTCTATGTGTATCCTAATTTGTTGTGTTTCCTCATACAATCATTGTTTTTCTCCAAATTACACTTAATAATCCTGTCCATCTTGTATACAAAACTTGGTGCCTCTTCTATAACTTGGCTGATGTCATCAGCCTTCAAAATGTTCCAGTTGTCATGTATAACCCGCTTGACTCTTATCTGCATAAGGTCCAAACTTCGCTATACATACCCTATTGAACTAGGGTTGATTAACTTGCTCTTTCCTGGACTCAACCTGCCAATTCCTATTACCTAAAATGGGTTTGTATTTTTTATCCAATTCCTTGGTGACATAATTTGCCACATCTTCTATTAAACCCTTAGGATAGCCTCTCTCCAAAACTAAGGAGCTAATGTATTGTATTTCTAACAGCATATCACTATGACTAGATGTCATTCTTGCTACTCTGATGTACTGCCCCTTAAATATGTTACGCATTAATTTCCTTGGATGGTTGCTGCTATATTCTAAATAGCTGTTACTAAAAGTTTTCTTTCTATAAATCTTAGATTTAAACCCTATATTGGAATGAGATATGTAGGTAAGTTAGTATGCGATACCATCCTTACTGACAGTATGGGTGAATTTTAGGAATGGGCTTGTATCGTTTAAATATATAATGAAATGATCAATAATGTCAAAAGGACCATCCCATAAGATAAAAATATCATCTAGGAACCTGGTGTACAGTTTTATGTAACTAACAAATTTGATGTTGAAAACATTATTTTCTTCCCAGTCTATCATAGCAAGATTTGCAAATATAGGGGCGGATGCCGTGCCCATAGCCAAACCCTTAGTTTTTTTATAGTATTCACATTCGTAAAAATTAAAATTATCTAATACAATAGACATGCATTCAACAATGAGGTTCTGTCATTGATTACCCAACTTAGCATATTTAATAATACTATTATGAAATCCGTCCAACCCCTCCTGTTTAGGAATACATGAAAAAAGATCGACTACATCTATAGTAATACATGTCAATTCTTTCTTCCATATATTGGAAGTCAACCTGCTTAAAAAATCCCATGAATCTTTTATCACATGTGATATGTTGTCATAAATGTGCTTCAACCATTTGTTGATGGCAGAACCTATACAAAAGGTTCTAGATTGAATACCCAATATGATGGGTCTGAAAGGGGGGGTTGTTAATATCCTTATGTATCTTAGGGATACCCACTATGGTGGCTAGTTTAGGATGATCCACCTTCATGTACTCAAACTCTTCAGATGTTATCCTGCTGTCCAATAGGTATTCCTCTAGATACATGTCGATACGTCTATATGCGATATTAATTTCATTTAGAGATACTGATTCATAGTTCCCTGAATGTTGTATCTTGTTGATGTACTCATAGGAATCATAAATCATTACTTCCCCTCCCTTATCGGGTTTTATAATCCTGATATTGCTATCCATTTAAAGTTGTTTCAGAATAGCAGTTTCCTTGTGTGTCAAATTGTTATTCTGCCTGTTGCATTTCATGTCCCGTGAAAGTGAGTACATCTCTTTAGTTATCACTTTTTCATATGTGGCTATACTTGAATGGGTGGGTGTTACGAACGTACTTTTTTTCGATAGCTTGTTTGGAGTAAATATTCTAGTTTTCCCCTTAAAAAAGATAGTCAAATTTAATTTCCTGAGAAACAATTTCAGCGCAGTTAACTGCTATTCTGAAACAACTTAAAATGGATAGCAATGGATAGCAATATCAGGATTATGAAACCCGATAAGGGAGGGGAAGTAATGATTATGATTCCTATGAGTACATCAACAAGATACAACATTCAGGGAACTATGAATCAGTATCTCTAAATGAAATTAATATTGCATATAGACGTATCAACATGTATCTAGAGGAATACCTATTGGACAGCAGGATAACATCTGAAGAGTTTGAGTACAACCCCCCTTTTCAGACCCGTCATATCGAGTAGTCAATCTAAAACCTTTTGTGTGGGTTCTGCCATCAACAAATGGTTTAAGCACATTTATGACAACGTATCACGTGATAAAAAATTCATAGGATTTTTTAAGCAGGTTGACTTCCAATATATGGAAGAAAGAATTGACATTTATAAGTATAGATGTAGTCGACCATTTTTCATGTATTCCTAAACAGGAGGGGTTGGACGTCTTTCATAATAGTACTATTAAATATGCAAAGTTGGCTAATAAACGACAGAACCTCATTGTTGAATGTATGTCTATTGTATTAGATAATTTTATTTTTTACGAAGGTGAATACTATAAACAAACTAAGGGTGTGGCTATGTGGGGTGGCATGTGCCCCCATATTTGCAAATCTTGTTATGATAGACTGGGAAGAAAATAATGTTTTCAACAGCAAATTTCTTAGTTACATAAAACTATACATCAGGTTCCTGGATGATATTTTTATCTTATGGGATGGTCCTTTTGACATTATTGATCATTTCATTAGATATTTAAATGATACAAGCCCATTCCTAAATTTCACCCATACTGTCAGTAAGGATGGTATCGCATACTTATCTCATTCTAATATAGGGTTTAAATCTAAGATTTATAGAAAGAAAACTTTTAGTAACAACTATTTAGAATATAGCAGAAACCATCCAAGGAAATTAATGCATAACATATTTAAAGGGCAGTGCATCAGAGTAGCAAGAATGACATCTAGTCATAGTGATATGCTGTTAGAAATGCAATACATTCCTTATTTTTGGAGAGATGCTATCCTAAGGGTTTAATAGAAGATGTGGCACATTATGTCACCAAGGAATGGGATACAAAATACAAACCCATTTTAGGTAATAGGAATTGGCAGGTTGAGTCCAGGAAAGAGCAAGTTAATTAACCCCAGTTCAATAGGGCATGTATAGCGAAGTTTGGACCTTATGCAGATAAGAGTCAAGCTGGTTATACATGACAACTGGAACATTTTGAAGGCTGATGACGACATCAGCCAAGTTATAGAAGAGGCACCAAGTTTTGTATACAAGATGGACAGGAATATTAAGTGTAATTTGGAGAAAAAACAATGATTGTATGAGGAAACACAACAAATTGGGACACACATAGAAGTGTGGAAACTGTAACTACTGTAAATACATATTAGAATTAGACAGTATCATACTTGACAACTATAACCAAACCAAAGTTAAGTTTATTAATGGAAACTGTAACAGTACATACATAGTATATTTAGCTAAATGTATGTTATGTTCAGGGTATTACATTGAGAAAACAGAAAGAATGTTCAAGAACAGAACATACATACAATATTAAAAAGAAGGATGTCAACAATGCCCTTTATAAGCACATAGCAAGTAAATGAGAAAATCACAACTTTAAGTTTGCCTTATTGGAGCAGGCATACAGCAACCTGAGGGGAGGTAATATTAAGGCTTTATTAGGGGAGAAAGCAGTCAAGTGGCCATTGCTACTAGATGCCACTACTTATCCCGGCTTGAATGATAGTATACCTATTAAGCCTGTATTAGTGGCACGTTGTTAAATTAGAGATTTCAGATGGGCACTGGTTGTATACATAACAAGTATTGTGCTATGAATTTTAATGTGATTTTATTGCATTTAATGTTTAGAGTAGGTTTTATTTTGTATTATGTTTAGATGTATAGATAGGGTATCACTTTACAGAAGATTTTACAGGTTGTTAATTGGTCAATTATGTATTGGCGCCAACAAGCTAAGATATTTAAGGGTTAGATTGTATTAACACTGTATTCTGAAGAAGTCAACAGTTTGGTTGATGAAAGCACTTAATCATATTTTTTATTAAAGTATTTATTTGTGATACCCCAGTCTTTTCTTTCCAGTGGATACTATAGTGTTTGCACTTCTGCGCTTCTGGATTATATATATATTTATTGTGATTCATAAAATGCAGAATCATGAAACAGATCCTAAAGCTTTTACATGTTCATTAAAATCTTAACACTGTTATAAATCTTAAGAAACCAAAAATGTTTTACCTCTTAAGTAGCTACATTTAAAAAAAACAAACAAAATTCTACCATGTGGAAGATACTGAAGAAACTTTTAGTTATGTACTTACCATAACTTCGGATGTATGGGATCCATCTCGCCTACATTCATGACAGATGGGTTCGGAGCCGATCCATCGGCTCCGACTCGGCAACTAATACACTAGCACGAAGTCTCTCATTGGCTGGGCTACTCCCTATCCCAGGATGCACTACACCTGCTTCCCCAGATCTTGTTTGTTCGCTTTCATACATCCATGCAAACACAGAAAAACTAGTAGTCACTATAACCAACTAAAGTTCTTCAAGAAAGAACGCCAAGAAAAAGGGGGCTACAGCTCCTCTAAATCCAAATGGAAGGGGGAAGGAGGGTGGGTACTTATGAATGTAGGCGAGATGGATCCCATACATCCGAAGTTATGGTAAGTACATAACTAAAAGATGTAATGGGATCCTATCTCGCCTACATTCATGACAGATGGGACAGCGTCCCTAGCACCTACATCCCGGGTGGCTCATTGGAACACACTCCTGAGAACTGTGGAACCAAAGGAAGCTCTGCCTCGAGAAACCACATCCAATTTGTAATGAGAAATGAAAGTGTGCGGAGAAGTCCAGGTTGCTGCAGCACAAATATCATCTATTGATAACTTGGAGTGAAAAGCTACGGAAGTAGCCATTGCCCTGGTAGAATGAACCTTGATTGGAAAGGGGAGGTCTTTGTTAGCCTGTGAATAAATAAAAATGATACAATCTTTAATCCATTTAGATATAGAAGATTTTGTTACTGGTTGACCCAATTTGTTCGCTGCAAAGGAAACAAACAATTGATTAGATTTCCGCGTTTGAGCGGTTCTCTTCAAATAAAAACGCAGTTGTCTATGTACGTCCAATTGATGCAAAGTATATTCTGCGTTATTAGAGAATTCTGGAAAAAAGACAGGGAGTTCTATAGTTTGTTGGATACAGAAAGAGGAGGCCACTTTTGGTATGAATGCAGGATTTAATTTCAATGAAACTCTATGCTTGTGAAAAATCAAATAGGGAGGATCAGAACAAAGAGCTTGAAGTTCTGAAACTCGCCTGGCAGACGTTATGGCTACTAAAAAGGCCGTTTTCCAAGACAGAAATTTTAAATCACAGGTAGCAGCTGGTTCGAAAGGACGGGCAGTTAGGGCAGCAAGAACCATATTCAAATCCCAAGGGGGGACAGGATGAGATAAAGGAGGCCTAAGGAGCCAAGCCCCTTTAAGGAAGGCCTTACAAAGTTTGTGAGACATCAATGAAGGTTCAAAAGAAGCATGAAAATTAGAGATGGCCGCTAGCTGAACCTTAATGGTAGAAACTGAAGAGCCCGACTGAAAAAGGGAGGCCAGAAAATTCAGAACCTCCGATACTGGTGCAGTAATAGGATCTATACCCCGTTCTTGAGCCCAGAAGGCAAACCTTTTCCATTTACTGGAATAAAGTTTGATGGCGGAAGGTTTATGAGAAGAAGACAGTATGTGAACCACGTCCGGTGAAAGAGCATTGTCTCGGACTAAGGATGGAAGTGGAGTAACCATGCTGCCAACTTCAGGGACCTGAGAGACGGATGAAGCCGTCCTGACTGATGAGTCAACAGGTCTGGCACCGGATCCAGAAACCATGGACCTTCTATCGCATGCCTCTGTAGAAAAGGAAACCAAACTTGATGAGGCCAGTGCGGGGCAATCAAAATCATCTCGCTCTCCATGTAAATGGCCTTCTGTATCACCCTCGGTAGGAGGGGGAACGGAGGGAAGGCGTAGAGAAGACCGGGGGGCCAAATGTGAGTCAGAGCGTCCCTGGGAATCTGTCCCTGAGAAGGGAACAGTGTGAAGAACTCTCTGCATTTCGCATTGTGAGGGCTGGCAAACAGGTCGCAGCAAGGATGACCCCATCTGTCGAAGATTTTCGCAGCTATATTCTGGTTGAGGGACCACTCGTGGGGTAAAAGAATGGTCCTGCTTAATCTGTCCGCAATCACATTGGACTTCCCCGGTATGTGCGTTGCCATTAGAAAGCGGTTGGTAGCTACCGCCCAGTGCCAAAGTCTCATGGCTTCTCTGCATAGTGGGTAAGACCTGGTTCCACCTTGCTTGTTTATGTACCATACCACCGACATGTTGTCGGATAGGATAGCAATTGGACCCTGTGGGAGAGCGTGATGGAGAGCTTGGAGTACCAATAGTACCGCTCTCATTTCCAGGACATTGATATGCAAATGCGTTTCCTGGATCTGCCATGTGCCTTGGACCGACCTGTCCAGGTAATGACCCCCCCCACCCTACCTGGGAGGCGTCCGTAGTCACAGTGGCAACGGGACGTTGAGGTATAAAGGGTCGCCCCTGGTCGAGATTTGATTGGAGAAGCCACCAATGCAGATCTCGACGGCAACTTTCCGTGATTATGATTAAGTGGTTCAAGGGAAGTTCCTGATAAGACCATTGAACCGACAGTAGCCATTGTAGAATTCGCATGTGAAGTCTGGCCAAGGGAACTAGAAGTATGGTCGACGCCATCGAGCCCAACAGTTGTAGGATCCGATGGGCCGGGGCTCTTTGTAGGTGGAGACAGGATTTGACTTGATCTTGTAAGATCTGAATTCTTGCTGCCGGTAAAAAGGCGCGCATTCTCTTTGTGTCTAAGTCTGCGCCTATAAAAGTAATACGCTGAGAAGGCTGTAGTACAGATTTTTGCAAATTGAATGTGATCCCCAAGAAACGGCCCAAGGTGAACGTGGCTCTGAGCGCTTGGAGTAGTAGATGCTCGGAGGTGGCAGTAAGGAGCCAGTCGTCTAGATAAGGAAACACCTGGAATCCCAGACTTCTCAGGTGAGCAGTTACCACTGCCAGACAATTGGTGAACACCCTGGGGGCTGTGGTGAGACCAAAGGGCAGTGCTCGAATTGGAAATGACTGACTCCGAGGAAGCGTAAATGTCTCCTGGACTCTTGAGCTATGGGAATGTGATAGTAAGCGTCCTGGAGATCTATGGAGCACATCCATGCATCTTTTTCCAGCAAAGGAAGAACAGATTGAAGAGTGACCATTCGGAATTTGGACTTCTTTACGAAACGATTCAATGAACTGAGGTCCAAAATGGGCCTGAAGTCCCCTGTCTTTTTTGGTACCAAAAATAATTTTGAGTAAGTTCCTGATCCGATCTGGTCGACGGGGACAGGCTGGATGGCTCTTTTTTCTAGCAGCTTTGAAACTTCTAATGCTGCCTGATCCCGCTGACTGGATGGTACGTCCGGGATTTCCCTTAAAGAAAGGGGGGGTTTGATGAAGGGGATGATATATCCTCCGGTAATAATGCGAAGCACCCACTGATCGCTTGTTATGGATTCCCAAGCTTGTGGGTGCGCCGCAAAGCGACCCCCGACTGGCTCCGGAGTTGCACAGTCGGGCAACAACTCAGGAACGCTGGTTGTATGAAGAACCACGAAAGGAATCGCGATCTCCAGAGTTACGGGAGCCTCTGCCACCTCTGGGGCGGCGTCTTCCAAAATCCCCCCCCCCTCTGCCTCTGGAGGGGGAATCACTGGGTGGAGTACGGAAAGACTTCTGAGATTTTCTAAACCACATTTTCCCTCCTCTCCCAGCCTTGGGGTAAGGCCTAGAAGGAGCGGAAAATCGGGCCCCAACGGCAGTCAAAGTCTTGCCCTCCTGCTCGCACCGAGTTAGTGTGTCCTTCACCTTGGGTCCAAACAAAGATGACCCATCAAAGGGGGCGTCGGCGAAGGAAGACTTGAAGGCCTCCGTGAACGAACACAAGCGTAACCAGGCTTGTCTCCTGAGGGCAACGCCTGTTCCCGCTGCTCTACTCGCCCCTTCGGCTGCATATGAAATGAGCCTCATGGACGAGTTAACAATAGAAAAGAGGGTAGTCATCTGTGCCAACAGTCGGGGCCAGCGCCTCAGGTAGGTTACCAACAAGAGAGTCATTTAGCTCTTTGAGAAGATCCCTTTGGAGCCTCGTAAAATGACATAAGTAGTTCAGCGACCGTAAGGTAAAGGCCGCTGAAGAGAGGGTACGCTTCCCGTACCTATCCATGCTCCTAGAATCCTTATTAGGAGGATGAATAGACGTCGAAGCCTCTGCCACATCCTGCTGTGTGGCAGAAGCCACCACCAAAGCATCTACAGGCACACCCTTTGTGAGAAACTCCTTCTGGGGGGGGGCTGACAAAAATTTATTGGGCCTCGCAGGCACTGGTTCCACAGAATCAGGGTGTTCCCACGCCCTTCGAGAAACCAAATCAAGAAACCAAATCAAGGAGTTCATCAAAGGGCGGAGACACCCAGGAGGCGGAAGGCTGGGCCCCAAAGGCCTTGAGGAAGACTGACTCCTCAGCTGAAGGGGTTTTGGCTTGCCAGTCACCTCTCTGTCTCAGAATCTCCAAGATGTCTGAGAAGGAGATATCATCCGAAGATGATTTGGGAGACCCTTCTGCGTCATCGAGGTCAGTATCCGATGTAACAGACTCATCTTGGGAGTCTACGTGCTTCCTCTTACACAATTTCTTCCTTGGTGGTTCGTCCGAAGCAGATTCGGACGGACCACCCGGAAGAAGGGAACCGCCGATGGGGGTATCCTCAGGCCCTGGGGCCCCGCTGCCGGGGGGCTGCAACACAACAGAGGCACCAGTCTCCAATTCTAGGGACGGTGAGGTAGAATCTTGTTGAACCGGCAAAGACATGGCTAGCGCGCTCCTCATGACCTCAAAGGCCGGACCTCCAGAATCCAAGGAGGTCGCTGGTCTAGAGGCCACGATGGCACCAGGAATTCCAGCAGCCGAAGCTCCAAGAGGAAGGCTAGGTACCGAAGCACCCAAACCTAAAGTGTTCCCTTCGGCTCCGGCTGAAGAAGTCGCAGTGCCAAACCCTGAACCGGAGGACAGGGTAGGAAGCACAGTCGGAACCGAAAGGCCTGAAAGGGGTCTCTGCTCCGACCGTATGGCTCCACATTGCTCCACCACCACCGGCTCCAACGGCTCCGAAGAGGTTGGAGGAGGAATCAAATGTGTTGGAGGAGGGATCGGCTCCGAAGCAAACTGTGCTGGAGCCGAGACCATTTTAGTAAACACTGGAGATTGGAATAGCCTCTGTAAAACCCTATCCAGGTCCGAATCTGAAAGTCTCGAGGATTTAGAGGAGGTAGACATTCGAGAAGACTTTTCTCTCGGCTCCGAGGGAGAAGGGGACCGGCTCCGACACGGCTCCAATGCTATCGGCGCCGACCACCACAGCATGGACCACCATCGGCACCGAAGGAGCCTTCTTCGGAGCCGAGGGGGAAGAGTCTGAGCTGCACACTTCCACCGGCTCCGAAGCCATTGGAACCGATGGAGGTGATTCACCTCTCGATACTCCAACTTGTGGCTCCGAAGGCAATGGAGCCGAAGTAGGAGGTATCGAGGCAGACCCTTCAACCCTCGGCCCCGAAGTCAGTGGAGCCGAGGAAGAAGAGGTCAATTTTGACTTTTTAGAAGTCGGCTCCGACGGACTTGTCGGAGCCGAAGATCTTTTCTTTTTGGAAGCAACAGGTGGATTTAAGGCTTCCTCAAAAGAAGGTTTGATAAGCCCTTTCAATATCAACTTGTTCTTGCGTTCTTGAAGAACTCTAGCGGAGAACGCATGACAGACGCTACAAGTCTCTTGCAGATGTTTCGGCCCCAAACAATAAACACAGACTGAATGACTGTCTGTAATGGACATCTTGTAATTGCACCGAGTGCATTTTTTAAAACCGGACTTTTGTTCCTTAGACATGATACAAGTAAAAAGGAAACTCTATGAAATCTTACTTACAAGTAAAGCACTATACACAAAAAAGCGCCAACTGAAAAGCGCGAGACACACTGGCGCGAGTACCGGTAAAAGTTTACCTCACAACAATAAGAAAACAGTTAAATGGCCCAAAGCCCTCTAATTTAAACGGGCCTTGCCCGAAAAACAACTAACCAAAAGTTAATCAAACCTAGTAGCACTCAACAGTAGGGCAAAGGCCCTCTAACTTAAACGGGCCTTGCCCGACAGAAAAAAATCAACTTTTTGAAAACACTCACTCCAACAAAACTTAAGAAATAGTAAGCAATAGCTGTTAAAACAGCTGTTTGGTTAATATGGACAAAAAAATTCCCTAGGTCAAGGACCAATAAGGTAAAAATAACCACTTAGCTCCAGCCAAGTCGAGACCACGTCCAGCTTGTTAAGCGGCAAACGAGATCTGGGGAAGCAGGTGTAGTGCATCCTGGGATAGGGAGTAGCCCAGCCAATGAGAGACTTCGTGCTAGTGTATTAGTTGCCGAGTCGGAGCCGATGGATTGGCTCCGAACCCATCTGTCATGAATGTAGGCGAGATAGGATCCCATTACATCTAACCTTTTACTAATAAAAGTGAGCTTTAATAACTTAATTGCAAGTGCCAGCACAGAAGACTTCATTAGACTGTCAAGACAAATTCAGTACTGTTGGAATCCATTCTTGTAGGAAGGTAACCATGTCATACTGCATTGCACTTTCAATAAGCTCATAAATCCTGCAGTTAGTTATCTTTGTTTTCTGGATCGTTTATTTTGGCAGTTAGCAATGGGGAACCAGAACATAATAACTTTGTAATTCTGATTTAAGGCTACCTTCAGCTTCCCAAGTGATATTTGTATGGTCTTTAACAGTACTAAAATTAGTAAGCATTTTTGCTCAGATTTCACTCCATTGCCAGCTTGATAACTAAGCCCCTTGAAAACCTGACCAGATCATATGTGCCTTTGTCATGACTGGCTATTGCATCCATACCACTCCACAGGACGGTCATCTCACTCCAGTGGGGACTGGTCTCATGGAATCCTTAACTACTGGTAGTCTGGGGTGAGAGGGGGTTAGTGACAGGCTGTCATCCATAAATTGTTCAAGAATTACATCTGTGCTTTGGACTGTCTCCATGTTGGCTAGTAAATGACAATCAATGCCTAGCTAAGAGTGCCTGCTGCCAGTGGACACTTCTGCAGCTCCGGTGAACTGCAAACACACCCTGGTAGTGCTTGCTGTCTCAAATCGGTTCTTCAAAGTATACATCTGGGTCCACCCAGAGATGCTGCTCTTGGAAATAAAAATAATAACCCTCCTCATGGAAGAGTCGAGCCAATATTGACAACGGATTCCCAGATCAACTGCAGACATTTCAGACCTTTATCCTCCTGCTTTCTGAAACTGTCTGAATTAGTAAGCATTGTTTACTTTAAATCTTAATATTGAACTTTAGTGCTCTGCCTGAAAGTCTTTAAGCCACAAATTGTTTCTACAATTTGAATATCCATGGAAGGACCGGATGTTTTATGAAGCCTACCTACCACATGGAGGCTCTGGATTTCAGACGTCATCCTTGCAGCTTTTGTTGTTCTTTTCTTTTTAACCACCAGGGTAAAAAAATGTGTAGTATTTATCTTTCTGACTTAGCATTATATCCAGACAACAAGATAATCCCCAGACTTCACAAGCACATTAATTCAGGTTTTACTGCATTTTTTATTTCATATTTAACAGAAGTAATGATATTACTATTATATTCCAAAGAAAAATCCTACAATTTAAAGATTTTTAAGGTAAAAGAATAATTAAACCAAGAAGGGGTGTGAAAGAACGAATACTATCTACTTTCACACCGTCAGTCTGTGAAAACAGCTGTGCTTTTACCCAATAAGTATGCAGCATCCTCACACCATCTTACTGTGCACACTACCCAAGTATACTGTTTCTGATGCAGAAAGCATCTCATTTTTCTGTTTTATAAGGAGTTCCCCTGTAATCTTCCTGAAGATGCAACTTCCTGATATAGCATATTGTAGGGTTAAACCCATAATACCTCACAGGTAAATTAGGGCACAGTCTACTATATTTGCAAACTAAATGTAGTAACAGCAGACCCTTTCTTCTTGGATAAAGCATGCAGGTCTAAAAGGCAGAATGCCTTACTTAAAAAAATGAATCTGAGATACAGCGGCACTGAGACCACACTGTAAGCAAGGGATTGCTACCATGCAAAGTTAACTCGATTCTGATTACAGAAAATGCTTTGATGGCATGTGAAAGTCTGCCTGAATGCTCTCATAACTTAATTTTGCTGGTGTTGCAAATGCAATGCTTATACAGACAAGAGAAAACAAAACATCAAAAATATGCAAAGTGATAAAGTTCTTTTATAAAAAAGAAATGTACATTTCAGTCAGTAATAAGCTTCAGGGTCAAATAAAGATACCTCAGATAACAATATGCTTTAAACAAAAATGCAGAAAAACATGCTGATTTACCAATTACTTTTGTCCAGTGTTTTGAAAGCAAAGTGGTTATCAATGATAAAGAGATTTGGCCAGTTTTCCTCAACAAACAAGTCAAAAGAGTAAACAAGTCTGTCCATGTCTGATGAAATGCAGATGTCAGCTCAGCATCTAGAAATCAATAGGAAATCACTGTTTATTCAAAACGCAAAGATAATTTACATAAAAAGTAAAGAACTGCAGCAATATCCTTATGAAAGACAAAAAGATAATAAAGTTTACTGCACTGCCTCAAAAAGGTACAAGCGACAGGGTACAAAACCTGGACAAAATGACATATTACTCATCTGTATTAATGCTTCTCGTAGATGGATCCACCATTCTTGACAGAAGATTTTAATACAAAATCCCAGATCATATCAAACAAAATAGTTTTTTCCTGTTGACATGGCACCTTAAGCAAATGAGTATTTTGAAACACTTTATTAAAATGCCCATACTATTCATATTCCATAGTAAAATGAGAGGCTTAGGAAAGAAATCAACAATAAGAGGTAACACTGGGCTCCCAAGTAAGGCAATTGCTCTGAACAACCCTTTTCTTGAATACAGAAATGATCTAATTCAAAACATAACAAAATGTTAGCTGGACCCAGTTTTGTAAATATTGAATAAACTACCCTCATAAAGTTAACTCAGATCCATACAATGTAATTGGCTGCCAGTCAAACCCCATCTGAAAGACTGTGTCTGTATTAAGGCCATTGCAAATAATCTTGGTAACTAACTACCTCTCTGTAAAATGTACACATATTAATGTAATTCTAAACAACAGAGTTAACTATCTACCCCCTCTGCAGCATTTCACATTTAAAAAGAAATGTTAGACAAAGAATTCCCACTCGCTTTACCCTTGTAGTGTCTATCACCTAATAAAAGCATACATGCTGGTCTGATAACCAAAACAAATCAGTAACAACAGCATCATCTAAACTAATTACAAGCTGTTACTACTGGGCCCAAACTAAATGCTCGCTCCTTGAGGTCGCACATAACAGATTACTATTTTTGCAGTTCAAAGTTTTGTGCAGCCAAAATCTAGTCACTTGCCTCTGAATAACTTCACTGTACTAGATGACTAGACCATTTCTACCAATGGCCATCTGCAACCCCCCCTCCAAAAAAAGAGATTTACCTTCATTCTCCATTACTAACTATTATTTCAGTTAAATACTGCTCTTCCAACTCCATTATTAGTTGGCATTTAAACTAACATGAGACTGCCTTTATTGTCCTCAAATGATGCCACTACCAACTCTGCTTGTACCTGCCACAAAGCTCTTTGTCCTAGTCCAGTAGGATGGATGGAATGTCAGATTTCCAAAGACATACATGTTAGCCCAATTATCAAAAATGAACCTTAATACTCACTTATTACTTGCAGGTGAAAAGAATTTGGGATACAAATCCTGCAAAGAACAATCTCAGAGTATGCAAAGGTTTTTCCCCTAATTATTTCTCTTTTTGTCAATTTTGCTCTTCCAGGAGTCAACCAGCTCCATGTATGCCTCCCAAAACATGTTGCCAGTCTCCAATTACCAATCCCTTACAATGCCAATAGGTCGGAGACACTTAAGAAAACATTTGGGTTACTTCATAGGATATGAAGAAACATTGAAAATATCTTCCAAAGATTACTCACTGCAGTGGTGTCTGTAACAGCCTTCAATGGCTTCCACCACTAACTTTTCACCGGTTTTCTGCATGTCAGTGCCTACTGCATACAATTTCCACTATGATGTAGTTTTAGAAGACAATGAATAAAAAGCTTTGTTATCTTGCATAACAAGCCTTTCAAGTGAACCTGTCCCCATCCAGTCATCTATTTAACAGCAGCTCCTGTTAATATCATCATTAACTCTGCACTGTCATAAAGAGCCACATTCAAAGGCACTGGTAAAAATCTTTCTGTGGGATCCCTCATCCTTCATGGAGCTCAATAAAAGATCAAAACTCTTTGGGCACAAAAGTCTAGATTCCCCTTTCTAGTTTGCTCTTTTATCAATTTCCATGTTTCCATGTTGGATCTAGATGCAAAGTATATAAAGAGTCCTTAGTAAGTATAAGCAAACGAAACATATTTCATAAGTCCTGTATCTAAGCTGTATTTCCACACTGGTTACATGAGTATATGCGCCAATAGAAAAAAGCTTTTGCAGGTCTATTCAACCCATGTAACTTTCTCTGTACCCAACAGAGGGTGTCTAAATAGAACTTAATGTCTTTCTATAACATCATTTAAATTCAACGTCTTCAACAAAACCCAAATGTAAAGCTTAGATGTGTAAACGTGCGCATTCATAGTGTGGCTCTCAATCTCCCTGATAATACTGAACCTTAGTGTGATGCTGATGCAAGACAACTTCTGCAGGCACAAGAGGAAATCTAAAGCAAGTCTGCTCCATCTCTGCAGCATCTGGCACAGTGGACTGGAACCCTGAGGCCTTAATAAATATAGTAATTTGTGATAAGACTATTATTACTACTCTGCAGATAGGACTATAAATGTCTAGTGGTCAGTGTGCACCCAGAATCAGGCCTACCCAAAATTTAGCTGCATCACCTCCCCCATGGGACTGAGAAACTTTTACCAACAGACATTAAAAAAAAAAATTCTCACGTTTAAAATGCTGCCTAAAGTCATAGCCTTAATTTTCTTTTCATTCAGTGACTAGCCAGCAATTTTCCCAAACACAAGCATCTAGGGAGTCTTAGGGTCATAAAAGAAGATAACAAGGTCATCATACACAAATAAATACTATAGTTCTATCCATCAGCATCAATGCTCTGAATACAAAAGCTATGTACTCACAATAACAATAGATCCATGTTGTCTTTCCCCACCTGTGTTCAACCTGTGGGTTATTGGATCTGACTCAAATCAGAGACTGGCCATATCTCAAAGACTTCAGCTGGAAGAATTCTGCCGCCTCTAGCCACAATGCCTCACTCAACAAAGAGAACCACAGATGGAGTTTGCCACTCTCTGCCTCAATTGTCAAAACATCATCCTAAAAAGATGCCATCAAGATACCCACAAACAAGTAAAGCAACCTCCCCCAAATTTGTCATATGAAAAAGGACTCACCAACCAGACAAGTGGGGGGCGAAGATGAACCATATGGAGAAAGACAACGCTGATCTATCTGTATGCTGAGTGTATAACTTCTGTATTCCATATTGCATTTTCTTTCTGGATTCAACCTGTGGGACAAATTCCACAACTATGTAATACCCCAGAAGGTTCTAAAAAAGGATATTCTGCAATTCAATGGAACTAAAGAAAGCCCTCAACTCAATGTCCAGCTTGTAGTGGGATATAAAAGGTATGGGCCCAGCCAAGTAGCAAAGGTTACAAATCATCCAATGAACCTCTAGAGAAAAAGGTAGTGGAAGTAACCATAGCGCTGGTAGAATGACCTTTCGGTTTGTGATGCAAGAGCTTTCCCTTCAAACTGTATGCAAAAGTAATGCAATCTGATGGCCACTTAGGCAGCGTAACCTTAGAAACAGGCTGACCCAAATGAAACTTGGAAAAGGAGACAAACAATTGTTTAGATTTACTGAAACATTTTGTCCTGTCTAGATAAAATCCCAAGTGTCTATGCACATCAAGACAATGTAACATATATTCACCTTTTGTTGGAGAAATCAGGAAAAAACACAGGAAGGTAAATGGCTTGATACAAATTGTTCCCTGTAGTCACCTTGGGGAGAAAGGAGGGGTCTGTACGAAGAGAAACAGTAGCCTTATAGAAAACCAAATATGGTGAAATAGAAGTGAGGGCATGCAACACAGACATGCACCTGGCAGAAGAGACAGCCAACAAAAACATTTTCCAAGAAAAAAGCTTCAAATCAATGGTAGCACAGGATTTAAATGGATCAACTGCAAGCACCTGTAAATGAAAGGCAAATCTCATGGTGGAACAGGGTGCCATACAAGAGGTCGTAGCAGAAAAGTACCCTCAAGGAAGGCTTTCAAAATCTTCAGAGTGGACAGAGGCACATTTTCCCCTGCTGACATGGAGTTGGAAATAGCTGCTAACTGCACTTTAATTGTTGAATAACTAGACCCAGTGTTAACCCAATGTGGGAGGTTGGCATAATGGTTAAGGTGTTTGCCTTACAGACACAAAGTGCAGTGTTTGATTCTCACATGGGGTAAATGGCAAGGCTTAAAATGGCCCATAAGGGAAGTTAGCCTAGTACTACTCATCTAATCTAATCTAAACTGCAAGAAAATTAAGAACTACCACCAAAGAGGCTGAAAAGGGATCAAATCCCCAAGAGTCAGCCTAAATAGCAACATGCTTCCACTTGCTTGCATACATCTTCCACGTGAACATCTTTTGGGAGAAGGACAAGATATGCACAACACTGCTGGAAAGCTGGGATTTCTGGTCATCAGGGGAATTAGAGAAACCATGTGGTTAGCTTTAGAGACTGGACACTGGGTGGGTCCATACTGGCAGGATGGAAGATGAGATCTGGAAAAAGATCTAAATGCCGGGGGGGTGCTTAAGAAGAGGCCAAAGAAAGGGGAAACAAACTTGACAAGGCCAAAATGGGGCGACGAGGATTACAGTTGCTCTGCAGCAGGCTGCCTTCTGGAGAAACATTATGATTAAAGGGGTATGGGGCCAAGAAGATCCCTGGGTGACCGCCCCTGAGGAGGGACTAAGGTGTTAACAGCTGTCACACCTGTTGCTGTTTGGGGATGAAAAAAGGTTGAAACACGGAGTGCCCCAGTGCCTGAAAATCTGAGCAGCAACTCTTGGATTCAGGGACCACTCATAAGGAAGGAGAATGTTCCTGCTTAGACTGTCTGCCAAAATGCTGGACCTCCTTGGCATATGCATTGCAATTAGAAACCAATGAGATAAAATTGTCCACTGCCAGACCATCCTGGCCTCCAGACAAAGAGGGTAAAATCGTGTTCCCCCCATTTGTTCAGATACCAAATGATCAACATATTGTCTATCTGGACTGAGATCACACCCTTGGGAACAGCATCCTGAAAAGCCTGCAATGCCAGCAGGACTACCCTCATCTGCAAAACACTGATGTAAAGATTGGTCTTGGAAGAAGATCAGGTCTCTTGAACTGTTTTCACTTGAAAATGACCCCCCCCCCCCAAGAAGAGACGTGTCTGTTGTGACCATGTCTACAGGAGGGAGAAAAACAAATGGTCTCCTGTTGGATACAAAGGGAGATTCCAGCCAACACTTCACCTGATCTCGACATACATTTGTCAGAATTATGAGAAACTCTATCAGATGTGTTATAAAAGACCACTGTGCAGTCAGAGTCCATTTCAGAGCCTTCATGTGGTATCTTGCTAGTGGGACCAAACCGAAACAGTCATGTGCCTCATCAGCTTTAGAAGGAGGCAGGACTGAGACTTTTTGTAAGAAAGCAAAGAGACTGCCTGAGACTTAAAATTTGAAATTCTGAATGCTTTGCAATCTGGTTAATGGTGTCCAAGTAGTAACCTATGAATTCTAAAGTCTGAACTGGATGGAGACTTGACTTCTGGTAACTGACTGTGACCCCGAATGAATTGCACAACTAGGGAAAAGTGTCCCTGGTCCTGACTAAGAATGCTCTTGTGACAGTGGTTAGGAGACAATCATTCAGCTAAGAAAAGACCTGAAACCCCTGCAGTCTGACCAAGGCTCCTATGCCTGCATATAGTTGGTGAGCATCTGAGGGACAGTGATGAGACCAAATGGTAGCATTTTAACTTGATGGCAAGGACCAACTCCCAAAGGGTAGTGCAGAAATCCCCTGATCTCCTTTGTCTTTATATGATGGTAGGCATCCTTGAGGCTGGTAAAGCACATCCAGTTGACCTTCCTCAGCAGAGGTAATATGGACTGCACTGTGACCATCTCGAACTTGGTCTGTTTTACATAGGGAATGAGCTTGCTGAAATCAAAGATCAGCCTGAGGTCTTTGTTTTTTGGAACCAAAATGAATCTTGAGTAGACCTTGGATTCTTGGTCTGGTGGGATGTTTTGGATAACGTGATTTGTCAGCAGATTCTGAATCTCAATGGCTGCTTCTTGTTTCTGATGGGGCTGAACGCCTGGAAGACTTGAGGGATTAAAATTTGTGAACTTCTAAAAATGTTACTGAATTACCTCTGGATATGACTCAACACTTTTTGATTTCTTCAAGTCTTCTGAGTTTCTATTACCATGACAGGAACAAACCCCATTCCTAAGACAAAGTATGATTAAAGTTCATGAAAAAATAAGTTATGTTCTTAACATAATGTTCCATCTGTGTTGTCAATCTTCATTCATTCCTGATGATTGGGTTTCAGTTCCATCCTCGGAATTGGCTCGGCCATTGTAACAAGCTTGTGCCAGCCAGAAAACTCTCATGCTAAGGTTACCATACTGCCTCTCTTCCTTTCAGATCGAGTTTGCCTGTAGAAAAAAAAAAGTGGAAGCTTTGTCTGAGCAACTGCCCTTGCAGTGAATTAGTACTAGTTCAGTACCACTAGGAACCTTTGGAATGTCAAGAAGAATGAAGAT
This sequence comes from Protopterus annectens, assembly GCF_019279795.1. Taxonomy (NCBI): domain Eukaryota; kingdom Metazoa; phylum Chordata; order Ceratodontiformes; family Protopteridae; genus Protopterus; species Protopterus annectens. The sequence goes on from NC_056732.1 coordinate 949,236,691, forward strand.
CGACAACACAGATGGAACGTTATGGTAAGCACATAACTTCTTTATCTGATGTTGGCAATCTTCATTTATTCGTGACAGTTGGGACAGAGTCCCTAGCTACTTTATGTCCCGGGAGGCCCTATGGTAGGATATTCCTTAGCACCATGGAGTCAAAGGATGCTCTTCCCCTGGAGACCATATCCAATTTATAATGAGTGATAAAAGTATGAGGGGTGCCCACATAGCTGCTGCGCAAATGTCATCCATGGAGGCTCTAGAATGAAAGGCCACAGAAGTGGAAACTGACATAGTAGAGTGAGCTTTGACTTTAGTTGGTAAACTCATTTTATTTTGATGATAAATAAAGGTGATACAAGGACCTGAAAAGGACAGAAACAGTTGGTCCGATTTTCTGAAGGATTTCGTTTTGTCCAAGTAAAAACGTAAATGTCTGTATAGATCCGACAAATGCAAACAATATTATCCTTTGTTTGAAAAGTTCAGTTAGAAAACTGGAAGATCAAGGGATTGGTTAATATTTGAATCTGAAACAACTTTGGGTAGAAAAGAAGGGTTAGTCCTAAGGGATACTCTATCTTTATGAAAAATGATGTATGGGCACTTTATACACAAGGCTTGCAACTCTGATATTCCCGGGCTGCAGTGATGGCTACCAGGAATAAGGTCTTCCAAGATAAAAAATTTATATCACAGGTGGCTGCTGGCTCAAAGGGCTGACGAGTTAAAGCTTGTAAGACTAACATCAAATTCCAAGGTTCAATGGGCTCTTTAAAAGGTGGCTTTAAATGCATGACTCACTTTAGGAAGGTCTTTCAGAGGTGATGAGATATCAGTGAGAAATCATCAAAGCCATTATGGAAGTTTGAGATAGTTGCCAAATGAACCCTAATAGTCGAAGCTGAAGCTCCTGACTGAAGTAAGGTTGACAAATATTCCAACACCTTATCAATCAAGGCTGAAAAGGGGTCTAATTCTTCTCCTTGAGCACAGATCACAAATCTTTTCCACTTACTAAGATAAAGTTTCCTGGTGGATGGTTTATGGGAAGTCAGAAGTATCTCTTGTACCGGGTAAGATAAATTATTCTGCCTGGCTATTACTGGAAGTGGAGGTACCAAGCAGTCAGCTTGAGAATTGGTAGGTCGGGATGGACCAGCCTCTGCAGATGAGACAGAAGTCCTGGAGTTGGGTCCAGAGTCCACGGACGGTGAACTAGTGAGGCCAAAGAAAGGGGAACCAGATTTGATGGGACCAATAGAGGGCAATGAGGATCACTTTGCTTCTAAACAGTTGTGCTTTCTTCAAGAACTGGGGTATAAGCATCTCTTGGGGACTCCCCCTGAGGTGGGATTAGGGCAAAGTAGCTGCTGCAGTTGTGGTTCATGGGGGATGCAAACAGATCGTAGCAAGCCTAACCCCAGTGATGAAAGATCTCTGTCGCTACTATGGGATTGAGAGACCACTTGTGAGGCAGAAGAATGCATCTGCTCAGTTTGTCCGCTATCACAATGGAGCTCCTGGGGTATGTGCATTGCTAACAGAATCTGGTTGGAGGCGATCAGCCATTGCCATACTCTCAGGGCTTCCCGACATAATGGATAGGATCTGGGTCCTCCCTGTTTGCTTATGTACCAGACGATGGACATGTTGTCTGACTGGATAGCAATTTTCCCCGACGGAAGGGTGGATTGGAATGCTTGCAACGCTAAAAGCACCGCCCTTAGTTCTAGGATGGTAATATGCAAATTGGCCTCTAAGGGGGACCAAGTGCTTTGAACTGTCTTTCCCTGAAAATGCCTCCCCCCATCAGGGGCACATCCGTGGTCACTATGGCCTTGAGCTGAGGGAGTAAAATGAGGCGACTCCATAACTCTTCTTCTGGCTTCATCCACCAGGTCAGATCCTGCTTACATCGATTCGTTATGCAGATTGGATGAGACATCGGGAGTGTTAAGAAAGACCATTGTGAC